>NC_141239.1:35420311-35487811 GCF_054856555.1 Leptonotus elevatus | reverse complement strand
GTCAGCAAGCTGCTATAGCATCTAACTCGCTCTGTCTCTGCAGCTTCTAGGAAGTGGCTCTCTAATGTTGCCCTTATTTTCTACGTGGGTTTGAATGCAAAAAATGGGGATATTATTTTGACTGAATGAACACACATAATTAAAAATAAATTCATCAGTCATGTCAAGCAAATGCCCCATAACATAACAACATATTGGTGCTACCTATTTTTCCCGCTCTGTCATCAGCTTGTCCTGTAAACAACACAGACACGCTTGGCATCATATGTCTGTCCAGAAGAGCAGGAAACCAATATGTTTGGCCACAATCTTGTTTTAAATTCACATTTCAAACAAGATGTTCAGTCCAATACTTTTTGGTTCGTTCAGATTGGTAAATTGTAATCAGGCTTGCATTTTTACTCTCAGTGGCGTAGGCAGGAGAGTAGGGCTATCTGTAAAACACGTAGATGGTGTTACATACGCTGTTAAAAAAACAAACAAACAAACAAACAAGTAAGCCTTAACATAAGGGTCTTTGTTGAAAATTCACCATGATACAAATTCTTTGCTTATACCAATGTATGTTTAATCAAATGAAACAGCAACGTTGTAAATTGTTCATAAATACAACTTGTTCCAACATAACAATATGAGTTCTGGCCACACAGGTAATTGGTGGCTGATGTGTTCTTCAGCCAAGTCCTTTATTCAGTTGTTCCTTAATAGCCATTTTTAACTTGTAGGATGATAGAGCGTTTATAAAAGTATTGATTTACTCCACTAAAGGCCATATAATATTCTATCTATCAATATCTATATATATCTATATATCAATATATATATATATATATATCAATATATATATATATATATATATATATATATATATATCAATATATATATATCAATATATATATATATATATATATATATATCAATATATATATATATATATCAATATATATATATATACTATATATATATATCAATATATATATATCAATATATATATATAAATATATATCAATATATATCTCTATATATATATCTATATATATATATATCTATATATATCTATATATATCTATATATATATATATATATATCTATATATATATATCTATATATATATATCTATATATATAAATATATATCAATATATATATATATCAATATATATATCTATATATATCTATATATATATCTATATATATCAATATATATCAATATATATATCTATATATATATATCAATATATATCAATATATATATCTATATATATATATCAATATATATATATATATATATATATATATATCTATATATATATATATCTATGAATATATATATATATCTATGAATATATATATATATCTATGAATATATATATATATATATATATATATATATATATATATATATATATCAATATATATATATATCTATATATATATCAATATATATATATATCTATGTATATATATATATATATATATATATATCAATATATATATATATATATATATATATATATATAAATATATATATATATATCAATATATATATATATATATATATCAATATATATATATATATATATATATATCAATATATATATATATATCAATATCTATATATATATCAATATATCAATATCTATATATATATCAATATATATATATATATATCAATATCTATATATATATCAATATATCAATATCTATATATATATATATATATATAAATAATATACACACACGATTGAAAAAAACTTCCTCTTAACTAATTTGCTCCCAAAAACATATAAATACATTTGATTTGAAATATTATCATGCTCCCAGAGATGTTTTTTTAGAATGTTTTTTTTTTTGCTCGAGTAAACAGAAGGCTTTGTTTGATGCAGCCTCTGAACTGAAGAGAATGCATGAAGCAATGGTAGTTATTACCAAAAACGGCCAGCAGGTGGCAGCAGAGAATAAGAGATCAACCAGAACCATGTTGCCACAAGCTCTTTTACCCGGTGTTTCAGATTTGTGAATAATGATGAAACTTAGCTATATTCTAATGTTAATTGTTGTAAAACGGAAACAGATAGAAATATACCTAAAGAAGATACTTTAATCTTTCTTTTGGTAGCTTCCATGTTTTTATAGCAATAGAATACAATATGTTGTGGACCTTGCAAAATCAGTCAAAATCCAGTATAACAGCCGGGAGCTGGGGGTTGCTTCAGTAAAAATGGCTGAGAGTGAATGAGTTAAATGGCACCAATGGGTTTCTTTTCATCCTCACCCTCTCACTCAAACTATCTCTAAGAACATCTGGCTATATAACAATAATGAAAAGAAATAAGACTGGAATAGAGACTTGCAGAGAGAGCGGAAAGAGAGGAGACAGGGAGGAGGCAGAGACAGGAAGGGAGGTTTCCTCTAAAGAGGCGGGAGTGACATGGGAGCAAGGGGGAGGAAAGATTATGCTGGTGGCGCCACTATACGCGTGCGGTAGCTTGTGTGTGTGTTGCAAAAATCCATTTCCTCACACACACATAGAAGCACAACCACACAGCCAAGAGCAGATACAAAAGACTAGAAACACACATCAATGTGAAGAAATACACACAGAACCCCCTTGAACAGTGCCCAATGTACCGCTGTGCTCGCAAATGTCATCTACACACAAATACGGCAAACTTTCCTTACAGTCCAAACATAGAAAATACTCCACCCACACACAAAAAACAAACATTCACACATACTATATACATTCACACATACAGGTCTAGATGTGGCAGAAAAGAATAATATATCCAATGTCGATCTTTCTGGCACATAGCAATGCAACCACATCGAAGAATGAATATATATATATATATATATATATCTATATATATATATATATTGAGACTCACCTGTATGTTAGGCACTTTCTGTGGGGTGGTAGGGGGTGAGGAGAGTGGGTGGGAGGCAGAAGGTGGCGGTGGCCAATGGTGGGAAGTTTGGTTGGGGGGAGGGGGCGTGCTCTGTAGAGGGTAGGGGGACAGGTGAGTGTGCTGTGTCTGAACATTTTGGGTGGGTGGCAATAAACCGTGGTTCATGGGCAGGGCTCCGTGCTGACTAACAGATGGACCCTGGAAACCGACAGGTGAAGGCTGCATGGGCTGACCGCTTCTAGAGACTTGTTGCTTGGAATGAAGGAGATGCTGATCTCCCCCTTGGCTGATTGGTGCTTCATGAGGCCCTGAAAACAGAGGTAGGACAATCAGCTAAGCCCATAGTTACTGTAACACAACATAAGAAATAATGTTGGGAGAGATAACCAGATATATTTGCGGCTTTTAAAAAACTATTTCTAAGTTTTAGAGTTAGAGTAGCACTTTGTTTACCTTGTTGTGGCTGGAGCGGAGGCCGGTTTGGGCCAATTTGGGGACACCGCTGCGGTCCCATACCAGAATACATCTGCCCTGTATTGGGGGCTATACTGTGGGTCTGCTGGTGTTGGTGTGGAGCAGACAGTGACGTTTGGGGAGGTCTCTGAGCATGTGCGATAGAATTTGCTGGAGACTGTAGGGCTGTGTACCCTGTAACCTCAGTGGGAACCGCTAGTCCTGCACTAGGGGGTCTGACCTGTTGGGGAGGGGGAGTTGGGGTCCCCAAAACCCGCATGGGAGACATTGAAGAGGGAGAGGGGTAGGATCCCTGAGCTGGGGGTGCAAGGTGGGGCTGGGGTTGAGTTGGGGGTTGGGAGTGGCTAAGGGGGTGCATAGGCTGGCCCTGTTGCGCTGCCGGCTGTGGCTGTAGTGGGACAGAATGTGTCTGGTGGGATGGCCCAGGGGTGTATCGCTGTCCAGGTTGCCCAGAAGTTGGCCCTGATCCCTGGTTAAACCTTTGGCCAAGCTGCCCAGGTCCTACAGCAGGGCTGGCGTTGCTACTGACAGTAGCATTACTACCCTGGCCAATCCCAGAGCCTAAGGCACCATACTGTGGTTGATAACTAGGGTATTGCCCAGCCCCAAACCCACCCATACCTTGCTGATGTTGATGAGGATGTGGAGGCTGTCGTGAGGGAGAATGTGGGAATCGAGGTGCGTGGCTCATATTGGGGTAACCTTGGCTTTGTGGCTGTGGGTGTCTCATTTGCCCTCCAACCATTCCAACATGTCCCATGTAGTGAGATGGGTCTTGAGTAGGTTGGTGAGCAATGCTCTGTGGTGGGTAATGTTGGCTTATGAGAGTTGCGTTGGACGTGGACTGGCCTTGTATCCCGCCGTAGTTGTTTTGAGACATTTGGAACGCTCCTATCTGGTTGGGGCCACTCCCTGCTTGCGCTGGTGGCTGTTGATATGGAGATCTACTTTGATGCTGTTGCCCCCAGACACCCGCTCCACCTGCTCCGCCCCCAGTATCACCTGGGTAAACATGATGGGTATTACTTGAGTTAGCAGGGCTATTATGGTAGTGAGAAGCCATGCCATTCAAAGTTGCATTGACATTTGGTGGCCCCTGGCTAGGACCATTCTGAGACATCATTCTTCCTCCAGGAGCACCGGCCTGTTCATAGCTTGAGTAGGTGCTGTGGTCGTATATTTGGCCCAATTTAGGCTGTGCTGGTCCAGTACCAAGAAGCATGCCTTGGTGGTAACCCCTGTTTCCCTGGTGTTCGTGGTTAAGAGGAGGATTAGTCTGCCGGGGTAGAGTGCTGGATTGGCCTGGGGTTGGCTGTTGAGGAAAACAGTCTCCTAGACCATCCAATCCATCTGAGAACAGCCCAGCATCGTCCCCAAATAAGCTCAACATCCCTGGGTCCGCCATGGCTGGGTGGGGGGCCCACAAAAGGGATGCGTCTTGTGCAAGAAAGCCCTATGCAGCTAACTGATATCTTGTTATTCCATGGTCCTCTTTTAAGGTTCCTGAAAATAAATTGATAGGGGGCATAATTTTAGTGCAAGACACTTGTAGTAAAATTATTAACAGTATATTCAAACACAGAGCACAAGGTTGCTAAATGATTCAATAAAAATCATACAGTAAGCAATGACCAAAAAAGCAGCGCACAGATACACAGTACTTTCCAGTCATGGAAATATAATTAATTATTTACCTAAATATATATAATACTTCTCAAAGTTACTTTAACGTAATTTTTAGCTCAACATTATAGACTTTTGGGCTGTGCTCAAAGCCAACCTCTTGTTTTCTTTCCCTTTCTATCACCATATGTCCGCGAGGACAAACATAACATCACGTCGCATTTGCAGTTACGTCACATCATACAACAAGAGTCCTTCCAACGTCCATTTATTTATTCATTTGCTAGTCGCAATCATTGTGGTTTTCGCGGCGCAGAGTGACGATCAAATCAGAGATTGGATTTTGCCGTGGCCCAGCCTGGACCAGGAATATGAAGGCGGCTGGGGTCAGAGGAGGGGCAGCCAAATGCAGGGAAAAAACCTGTTCCCACTTCTGGGTGAAAGAGGCCATTTGCGCTCGTTGTGAGCCCTTACGGCATGGACCACAGCTGACTCCCGGCCAATCAAAGCGGCTCCTCTCATTTCCGTTAAAATCGGGGTGCCACACATACTTGACATTGCGGGAAAAGGAAATGGATTTGCTGGGCTCCAAGCAGGGATCATTTTGTCGATTATAATTTTTTTGCCCGCAAGAAGTGGGAGCAGGGTTTTTCCCTGCATTCAAAATTCGGAGGAGCCAGAGCGACCTATATTGCTCAGCAGCGCTCCAGCATATGAAACTACATGTTCATGCGGCACCTCTCCAAAAAAAGGGCGCAAACAAATCCTGTGTGCTACAGCCAACAGAAAAAATTGGTAGCACCACAAATTACATTCCAGGGTGAGGTATGTAAATGGTAACTGGAGCCCCACATATGTCATATCACCCTGGAATATGTCATTTGTGGACGGTTCCTAACTTCTACTCACTACTCATCTTCACTTTCGTCTGGGCACAAATCTTTGGCGAGCGGGGTTGGGGAATCCAGGTCCAGAAAGTAAAAAACCCTGAAATAGTTTGGCTTTAGCCACAGGTGCTTCTACTCCTGTTGAGTCGAAGCACCTGTGGCTAAAGCCAAACTGTTTCAGGGTTTTTTACTTTCTGGACCTGGATTCCCGAACCCTCTGTGTCCGTACTGTTTTTGAAGAAGTGGTTCTTTGCTAAGTTAATAATTCCCCCCCTTTCATGTCCACTGTGGGACGCAATAATTCCTTGTTTTTGTAGTCATTCGAAGCCATGTGATTGTATGTGTGTTTACAGCACGCGATACGTCACAATGATCACTTGCTTGTCTCAAAATGGCCGCTATAATACCTAATGAAGAACATTCCTAAAAAGTACTATAAAATCATAAATCGCTAAACATAACTTTTTTCAGGGAAGAGTTGAAATTAACCATTTCAATTTCAATAGCTGGTTAGTTTTTCATAAGTGGTGTATTGCTCTGAAAGAGCATTAAGTCAAACAAAACTGAAGGAGTCTCAAACCACTTTTATTTAAAAGTAACTTAGAGTGGCACTGGTGGCAGAGCTTCTGACCTGGACTGAACTCAGAAGAGACATTTTGTGTCATTCATTACATATAATTTTTTTCATCATGACCAGCCATGTCTATAGCAGAGCAGAGCCATTAAAGATACATTGTGGAGTGGCCTAAAGCTTAACTGCAGCCTCTGTGTCAAGCTTGCGCGTTTCTTGCAGTTAGAGAAGCGAGTGGCCTGGCCAGCCCAGAAGACTACGAGAAGAAAACGCCACATATGATAAAAGGAAAACTATTACAGAACTACTGACAACTTCTTCGTGATGGCCTGATTTGTCTGAGACTCGTAACGAAAGCTCAGACACGGAGCCATCAACTTCCTAGGCTGTATCAAAGCCTTACTCCAGCATTAATGAGCGTTCATGAACTGCACACGAAAAGTAAAAAAGTTAAAGTACACACAATTCAAAAAGAATGGCTTGGCCAATACAAGATCTTGTATTTACTATAAAGAGTCTGCGAGGCCATGGCCGGTAAATAGTCAATTTGTGACTGATTCGAATACATTCCGATTTCAATCGCTGAAAAACAACAACACATTTACGAAACACAGAACATGCGACAAATACAGATTTTCCAGATGCCTTTCAGCGGCAGAAAGATCATCAGATGTGACTGAGATGACTACCAAAAGTTTAATGTATAATTGCAAAGTAAGAAGCTCCTTTCACTAAATTCAAGTCCGCAATCATTTTTCACAAGAAAAACGGCTTTATCTTAAACCTTAAATACAATCATGATGCTGGCGCCAAATCAGACACACAAAAAAAAAAGAAAAAAGAAAAAAAAGCTTCTCCTTCAAATAAAGAATTGTGTTTCCCAGGAAAAAAAAATAAAATTATTTTGTCGATCAGATGAAATCTTTAAAACAGTGTTGTTAAATGTGATGCAGTAGCAAAACTTTTGTGCTGGCGCACTCAAGAAAAAAAGTTTGTTGCAATTAGTCTAGAGCCCTGCCAAGGAAAAGACAAGCCCTCTTTAGAGAACATCTTGTGCCACCTTAACCATTTCAGTCCATGTGGGCACTCTCCAGTTGCTTTCTAGAAAAGTTCACAACAGCTGATGCAGAGTTTGGCGCTGAAGCCCAGCTGTCACTGTAAAGGGAATTAGGTGAATGGTCAGTGTGCCGCATTTGATGCCAAAGCTCATCAAAGGATGAGGCCTTCAGCAGGCCGTATTCTCCTCACTGTCAGATGATCACCAGGACGCACATGTGTTGAGAGGTCAAGAGCGGTATGATACCATACTGAGTCATTGTTCTAGACTATTTATGTGCATTTCAATGAGATCACTGCTTGGTAAAGTGAGGAAGTCGCATTTCTTTCTCCTGGGTGTTTGAGAAGACAAGCACATTGAATGGAAAAGCTCTTGCAGCAAATACTTTTATATTATTTGGGCACCGAATGTTGAGACCTATGGCTTTCTTTTATAGAGCTTAAAAAGAGCTCATAAGCCAAAACACTGATGCTTGACCATTAAATTAGCCTGCTGGTGAAGTTCAACCTTCAACGTCAAGGCTCAAACGATTGAACAAGTTCAGTGAAACATACCAGTGTTATTATCTCTTTCTTAGTCTGTCGTCAGACTTCTTATGGGTGGACATACATAGCATGGCAAGCCACACCCACTTTCTTGATGATTGTTAATTGATATTTTAAAGGAAGTAATTTACTTTTAACGTTTTCTCAATTGAAGCAAAACTTTTGACGGTGCAGAGATTTAACATTCCCATCAACGACAAGAGATCTTCAAATTTGCAATGTTTCTACATGCACCAGAAACTGATTACTTCATAAACTTTTTGCAAAATCGATATTGATTTGATCTGATAAATTTAACCTGGTCAAAATCAAGAGGACAAATGACATTCACTGCATTTCTGTGACGATAAGCAAACAGCAGGTCATTGCAGGCATGTCTGTGCAGTCACTAGTTTGGCAAGTAAACTGCATGCGGCCTCCAGGCAGTACGACAGGAAATCTCTGCTATGTCAACAACACTATGTTTCCTCTGAGACAGGAACACACAAACAAAACAAAGTGCAATACTCTACACAAAACGCTTCATACACAAAACCTAACTATACAGACAAAGTCGTGACTGATCTCCCCCTTCCTCTGGCAAACACGTGCGCGCAAGCACCCACCAATCTCCCATGACCACTTGGGTCTAAGTCACTTTAATTTATACCTTTGTACTCAAATGGTGAACATCACGCAGGAGCTGGCTAGCTGTGTGTGTAATTATGCTCAAGTGAGGGGAAGCTGGCCTGTGTGCTTGAGGCTGGGATTTAAGACCCGGAAGGAAGGAAGAAAGAAAAGGAGAAGGCCTGGGGGGTGGGTTCAAGAGAGCGGGATAAGAGTAAGAGAAGCAGCGAGGCAGGGGAAAATCTGGTTATTTTACACACGGCTGCCTCGTTAATGGACAGTGTGTGTGCGTCTCTGTGTGTGTGCTTCAGATGGGGTTGGGGGGGTGGTGGGGGGGCTGTAGGATAGGGGCTGTGTTTTATCTAATCTGTTCCCTTACCATAAAATAGGAAAAACCACTGGCTAACGTAGTCTGGTCCTAGAGGCAGACATGCATGCATGCATGTGTGTTGTAGGATGAAGTAGGTCAAATAACCTCTTCCTATGTGTGCATGCAGTGGGGTGGTTCTCAGAAAGCATGGTCCGGCCAGACGCTCAAACGCTGACCCACTTCGAGATTCAACATTTTTTCCCCCTTTATCAATCACCAGATTTCCCTGCTTTACTATCGGATTCAGGAGGAGCAGTGTGGTTTTCGTCCGGGCCGTGGAACAGTGGACCAGCTCTACACCCTCAGCAGGATCCTTGAGGGTGCGTGGGAGTTCGCCCAACCAGTCCACATGTGCTTTGTGGACTTGGAGAAGGCGTTTGACCGTGTCCCTCGGGGAGTCCTGTGGGGGGTGCTTCGGGAGTATGGGGTACCGGGCCCCCTGATACGGGCTATTTGGTCCCTGTACGACCGATGTCAGAGTTTGGTCCGCATTGCCGGCAGTAAGTCGAATTCGTTTCCCGTGAGGGTCGGACTCCGCCAAGGTTGCCCTTTGTCACCGATTCTGTTCGTAATTTTTATGGACAGAATTTCTAGGCGCAGCCGGAGTGTCGAGGGGGTCCGGTTTGGTGGCCTCAACATTGCATCTCTGCTTTTTGCAGATGATGTGGTGCTGTTGGCTTCTTCAAGCCGTGATCTCCGCCGGTTTGCAGCCGAGTGTGAAGCGGTTGGGATGAGGAACAGCACCTCCAAATCCGAGACCATGGTCCTCAGTCGGAAAAGGGTGGAGTGCCCTCTGCGGGTCGGGGATGAGGTCCTGCCCCAAGTGGAGGAGTTCAAGTATCTTGGGGTCTTGTTCACGAGTGAGGGTAGGTTAGAGCGGGAGATCGACAGACGGATCGGTGCAGCGTCTGCAGTGATGCGGACGCTGTATCGGTCCGTTGTGGTGAAGAAGGAGCTGAGCCGAAAGGCAAAGCTCTCGATTTACCGGTCGATCTACGTTCCTGTCCTCACCTATGGTCACGAGCTGTGGGTGACCGAAAGAACAAGATCCCGGATACAAGCGGCCAAAATGAGTTTCCTCCGCAGGGTAGCCGGGCTCTCCCTTAGAGATAGGGTGAGAAGCTCGGTCATTCGGGAGGGACTCAGCGTCGAGCCGCTACTCCTCCACGTTGAGAGAAACCAGTTGAGGTGGCTGGGGCATCTGGTTCGGATGCCTCCTGGGCGCCTCCCTGGGGAGGTGTTCCGGGCATGTCCTACCGGCAGGAGGCCCCGGGGACGACCCAGGACACGCTGGAGAGACTACGTCTCACGGCTGGCTTGGGAACGCCTTGGGATCCCATCGGAGGAGCTGGCTGAAGTGGCTAGGGAGAGGGAAGTCTGGGCTTCCCTGCTAAAGCTGCTGCCCCCGCGACCCGACCCCGGATAAGCGGAATTGAAGACGGAACGGAACTATCCTGCATATGTACAGCAGAGAAAAAATAAACAACCTTACAGAGATTTGTGCCGTTTGTGTGAATGCGTTTTGAGCGGTGAAAAATAGCCATCGTGACCACTTCCTGTTCATGACACGCCAACACACCCATGTAATTGTAAATCCTTTATACCCTTAAAAAGCATCACTATCAAAAACAGTTGTTACCAATAAAGTATAGCATTTAACCCATTAAGGCCTAAAGCACCTGGCACACAACATGCCTCTAGAACCGCCCCCCCCCCAAGACCTGAAGTTTTCCTGGAAATTCAACAATATTAAAAATAATTGATATCTCAGCTCCTGAAGCAAATAGAAGCATCATTCCCAAAAATTTCAGAGCTTACACCTGTGGCGCTCACACAAACATAAGTTTGTACGCCTCATAAATCCTCACTTGCCTTTCCTTCCGCACTCTCTCCCGCTTGTGCACACGCTATACCAATCTTAGATCACATATTACTACCCAATATATTCTGGTGTCACTGTCATTATTCCTCACCGCTGATATGAATAGCAGCGATCAGGGTTAGCTTCAAGACGTTATTTTTTGGCTAACGTTGGACGTGTCCGCTAGCTTCTACTGCTCATGACTGAACAGTGACGCATTGCGTCACCAAGCTACTGGCTTTGTAAAATATCTGTAATATTCATGTTCCGGTCGGAACACGGCAGTGTTCAGTGATTTCCATAGCAAAATACGGAGCAATAGATGGCAGTTCTATTTTTTTAATAATGAATGTATTCTCATGCAGAAGTGCAGATTGTGCAGTGTTACTATATCCGATCCTTTCAGGATATCCAACTTAAGTTTGAAATCTCATTAGTGCGGTTCTTCTCAAACAATGGGGCAGGCTCCTCTGGGATGGCTTTTTTTGCCATACGAGAATGAAGTGTATTTTCACATCCACTACAGTAGGTGCCAGTGGGGCTATCATTTATCATTACAAGTGTTGGAAACGTTACTTTAAAAAAGTAATTAGTTATAGTTACTCATTATTTGCTTAAAATAGTAACTGAGGTAGTTATTGAATTACTTCATAATAAAAGTAACTCATTACCAGGCAAAGTAACTATTTTCACTACTTAAAAAAAATTATATCAAAAAATTTAATTTTTACAAATATATTATAATTATTACATTTCTATAGAAGGAATTCAAATTACGTCTATATAGGGTGTTTTCATTTATTTTTGTATGTCACACAAATGCCTCACTCCATAATATGACACATCATATAATAATAATAATCAGTCATTCATTAAATTTGGAGTGGTAATGTATGTTCTACCACTGCCAATTAACTACAGCAATCATAAAAATAAAATAAATACTGGATATATGGCGATTTGTGGCACATATGTCATCTATGGGTAATTTGTAGACAGTCCTAGCCAGTCCATCCAGGATTTCGTGGGCATTTTTTGTGATTGTTGCGGCCTAAAATAATCAATAGATAAAATAAATGGCCAATGCTATTAAAATATACAAGACAAGCGGTTAAGAAAATGGATGGATGGATTAAAATATACGGTGCTTAATGTTATCATGGCCAAAATCATTGCCGTAACTATTACATTTACTCCTCAAAATCATCAGCTTCCACTTCATCTCTGAAAAACATACTTTTGTACATTTTCAAATGAGTATGGTGATATATCCTCAGTTTATAATTCTACACATTTAAAGACATGTTTAATGATTGATTTACGTCAGAAAACTGCCCAACTCTAGGCTTAACGTGCATCATTCACTTACAAATGTCACTCCATCGCCTCAATGTGTGAGAGCATATTTTTTTCCAACACTTTTTACGTGTTTAACACTCGTATAACACCGGTAACACCGGTAACACACTGACTTACCGGTATCCTTTATTGCTGTTGTGGTGCTTGTGGAGTGAATATGGCTTTTGGTGGATCCTGATTGTCAACAAATCGCTCCTCATGGCGGCCGCTTTTCGGCAAATCTCGACTGTTATTTTTGATTAATGTCACTCTTGTCAAAACAGTTCCAGGCGAAGACGTGGACTCTTTGCTAAAATATGCTAAGCCTTAAGGTCCAGAAGGAAGGAAGACACGTCCGTCACGTCGTTACACGCTTCCTGTGGTACCTCCAAAATAAAAGTCACTATACATTTCAGCTGTCAAGGCACTTTTATTGTGACGAGGTCCGACAACAGCAGTGCCTCTAACAATGACATTTTCAGAGCCAGTCACCGCACGTCTTGTAAGATTACTTCAAGCCTTGAATCTACTAAATAAATGGTAACGCAACGCATTTCTCATACAATAATGATAACGGCATTTCAGATATGGGGAGAATAATTAGTTTGATTAGTCCGTTTATGAAAAAAACTAACTGAGTTACCTAACGCTGTTATTCCCAACACTGATCATTACTGTTTTTTAATTTTAGCTAAATTGATGCTCTTCAAATATTTTGTTACCAAAAAAAAAAAAAAAAAAAAAACATGTTAAAAAGGTAGGGTCCGGCGGATTTCCCTCAAAAATAAATGCTGGATGCCGTCTCAATCAATGCCTCTGGACTTCTGTTAATGTGTGGTGGTAATTTTGTCCTTGACCACGACTCCCCCCGACTGTATTCAGGCCTCATACTTTGCTTTGTCTTGTTCGGGGCATTTCTGTGCAGAGACGCTTGGACCCGCCAACGTCTCCACTCTCCTCATGTGTTTGATTCCTGTGTCTTGTCTGCATATGCAAATGTGGCTGTGATATCCGTCGGACCCCACCATTAATAAAGTTATTCTTTGCTGTACATTGATCTGTTTCTTTTGTTTTTCCTTCAATGTTAATAGGAGGATACAACGCATGCAAAGGTGAACTTAATACCCGCGAAATTCCATGAATAAGGTTCTTCTCGCCCCCATATAAAATTATCCAAAATTGTTCTACCGTACTATACATGGAATCAGATTTGTTTTTGTTTTTAAGTTTAACATGTTACTGGTACCAAGATGTGTGTGCTTGCATTCCAACATGAGATGATATATATATATATATATAGTTATATATATATATAAAGGTCTGTGTGTGCCTTTATTGGGAGCGCTGTTCATGTTGTACCCAGTTTGGGCACTGCGGGGCAGTGTGTTTTTATGCGGTCTAATACACTGTTAAGGTGTCGCCACATTAGAGAGTAGAAGGAAAAGGTCACGATCAAGTTATTCCAATAAAAGTTGTTTTTTTTGCAATGAGGAGCTCAAACTGGCTCGCCTCATTTTCACAAAATATTATTTCTACCTCCTACCGTATCACTCCTCCGTAGATATGAGATGGTATAAATGAGCCCTGACGACGGACTTATAAAAGTCCACGGCCCTGACACGATGGACCATACATATTTACGGTACTTCCGCAAGCAGTGTAGTGAGTGACGTTTTTTCTTCTGCGCAAGCGGGTCACTTTGGGGACGCATACGCTCACACATCAGACAGTCTGAGGTCGCAATTAATAGGTTATGTGAACACTTACTCAAAAATTTTTATTTCACCAAAAAATAAATCGGAATTGAGCATTAAGACCTGCAGTGTGAACGTAGCCTAAGTTGCAAACTTTTGCTACGGATTTCAACAACACTTCCTGAAATCAAGTTCAATCACTAATTAAAGACGCAAAAAAAAAAAAAAATACTTAAATGTACTAACATTGTATTATACGGCTCCAGTTGGACGACTCTGCACACTTTGATACGGAATGCCTAAAACAGGCTGATCGCTTTTTGACAAAACAGACTCGTGCAAAAGTGTTGTTTAAACCTGCAAAATCGCTACTGACGTCACTACATTTCATCGATCAAAATCAATGGGGAGATTTAATTTCTTTTATTTCGTTTATTTAAAAAAAGAAATGAAAAGGGGCTTAAAGAGATAAAACTTACATCAACACAAAATGAATGACAACTACAAGGCACTAGGGGTGTGCCATATGTGTATTTTTCTGGGTGATAAAATTTGAAATATTGGGAAATTAACACTGTAGGGAGGTGATGTAATCCGTAAGATCATACATCATCACGTCCATTTGGACGTACAGTACACGCGTTGTTTGCTACTGCATAACAACAATGTTGGAGAGCGTTAGAAACCAGTTCTGTCGAGTCTTTGTCCTTAAAAGAAGATTCTGAAAAGTAGTGAACATCGATGCTCACTCACCCGGAGTGATATAGACCATAATGCATTGAGAGTATGAAAAAAAAACATGGTGGCGAGCAACCGCACAAGCGCGAGACATTACATATATACTATGGAAATAATTAATTCATTTTAGTTGAAAATATGCACAACAAAACATTTTTTATTCACAATAAATAGTCGGAGATTTATGTGCCAGTGCGTCATGACGGGTACTGTGGTCACGTTATATGCGACGAGGAGAAAGTAGTGAGCCGGCTGTCCAAATTGCCAAACAGAATGAGGGCACTACATATTAGGCCACTATATAATGTGGGGCTATGTAGTGAATGAGGGGTTAGGGGATAAGAGCAGACATTCGGACACAGCCACTGTCTAAACAATCACAAGGAAAAACATGTTCACAACATTTGTTCCCTGCAATGTACAAAGCATCAGGCCACAAACTGGTTGTGACTATATCATAGGTGACTTTTTATTTTTTATTTTATTTATTTTTTTGCCTCTACAACATAACGATCAATCACGCAGGAGAAAATATCTTGACTGCAAGAGCACAAGCAGGTGCGGGTGCTAACCCTAAAATGTATACCTCGAAACTATATAACCCTATATGATCATTTTAAATACATAATTTTAAAAGCATAGCCTACAGGTATTTGCATTTGGTCAGCTATTGTAGTAATTTTTGAGTCATTGTCATGTTCCATGAGAAAATTCAATAAACAGATGGTTTAAAAAAACAACAACCCATATTTGCCCAAAACCAATGTTATGTGATTCCCCGCACGGACATTTGTGGCTGCAGACGGTCGGACGTGCGTTGTATTCTTCGAGTGACAGAATTATCTCACCCTGTATTATGCCTAGGGTTTGGAGTCGTTTTTTTGTGTTAAAAATTGTCTGTGAAGTGGAGCTGAGGTCAAATGGGAACATGGAGACATAAAATGCGTGACTTTAGCTAACGAGCGTCACGGCTCACCTGTTTTCTGGGTTTGGTCATGTGACGTTCGCAAGCTGAGCCCTTAGGCACTGATGTCATTTTCAGCCGACAGCAAGTGGCAAAATGACTGCCCCCCCCCCCTGAGATGGATAAAAACAGGAGGATTTTGCTGCTTAATTCATCTTCCACAACAATAATAATCAAAATGCCATGTTTAGACTAGTGGGGGGCACATTGAACATATTGTAAAGAAAAAATTTGCCTCGACTTCCCCTTCAATATGCCAAACGGCAGAGTGTGTGTTTGCAACTTCCTACATTGCGAAAGCACTGTATTGCTAAGTTGTGCAGCAATCATCCGATTTTTATGTTATTCAGCCCTCCCCGAGCATGCTTTAAGTCGTTTAATTTATGACACCCCAATTCTAGTTTACACACCACATTGCACCTAAGAGACCAATATGTATTTTATTTACAGTACAGTCCAAAGGTTTGGACACACCTTCTCGTGCAATGCATTTTCTTTTTCATGACATTGTAGATTCTCACAGAAGTCATCAAAACTATAAATGAAAACGTGGAGTTACGTACAGTAGCTGCTACTTTTTTCACTTGCATTCGACCCTGCGGCTAATACAAAGGTGCGGCATATCCATCAGATCACAAGCTGGCGCACTATAAAGGAAGCGCAAGAGCATCAGGCATTGTACTGTATAATGCATTGATTTGTATTTAAAAAGGTACAGTGTGTAAAAGTTCACCACTATCCATCCATTATCTACCGCTCATCTGGGGTCGTTTTGCGGGGGCAGCAGCTTTAGCAGGGAAGCCCAGACTTCACTTTCCCCCGCCACTTCAACCAGCTCCTCACGCAGGATCCCAAGGCGTTCCCAGGCCAGCCGAGAAGACATGCATGGCAAGCTAATTGAACACTCTAAAATTGTCCCTAGCTTTGATTGAGAGTGTGAATGGTTGTTCGTCTGTGTGTGTGTCCTGTGATTGGCTGGCAACCAGTTCAGGGTGTACCCCGGCTACTGCCCAATGCCAGCTGGGATAGGCTCCAGCACTCCTGTGACCCTTGTGAGTAATAAGTAGTTATGAAAATGGATGGATGGATTATTAATTTCTATACAACTTTTAAAGAATTCAAAATGTAAACTAATGATGGTTTTATAGAGCAACTGCTTGTTGGTGCAATATTCTGCCATTTAAATATGTTCTGATTAGTCGACTAATCGCGACTACTGTTGGGTTAGTGTTAGGGTGGGATGTGAAAGAGGTCCGAATGTGAACGCAAAATAAGTAATTGGTTTTCAGACCCTGGAATTTTGTTTGGCTCAGTTTTTTTTTTTTTTTGCTTTGCTGGCTTGAAGGGGCAGCAGCTCAAATTTAGAAGTGGTGGGGCCCCGCCGCTGAATGAATAGAACGGAAACACTGGATTTCGATTTTGGATTCACTTGTCCTTTAAAACGCTATAATAGAAGAAAAACAATTGATGTGCAGAACGGCGCGGTGTGTTTACAAGTTTGCGATGTGAAAGTACCCTGAATGCACCATGTTGCTTGCGTAGCAAGAGCTTAGTGTATGTGATTCTGCTGTCCCTTAGGGCATCATTGAATATGTTTAATGACACCCAGTTAGAGTTTACTGTAAAACTAAACATACAAGAAGAATTACACACACTATGTATTTAAATACAAAATAAGCTTCATTTTACAAACATCGCTAAGGCTAATGCTAAAGTCATTGGAGTATCACTTTGACATGTTAACAGGAAAGTAGCATCAACTTCGGGACTGATATTCCTTCAAATAACGAATATTCACCCACAAATGCTGTGGAAACACATACACACAGGGAAGATAACACTAAAGGGACAAATTATGCCCAATCTGTGAAAATTTAGTTATATTAAAAGAGCTCAATCACACGTTTCTTCTCTCTCATTGTAAGTGTATACTCCCTGCATGCACGACCCCACACTGCCCCTAAGAGACCAATACACGGAACAGCGGATATTTGTTTTTATAGTTTTCTTACTAATTTATCTTCATGTTGTTCTTTTAAACTCTACTAATGTTGAATTTTCAAGGATTCAAGGAAGGCACATTAGATAAAATGAATGACAGAGATAAAAGTAATGCTTAAGAATGAAAATGCAAGAAGCTAGAAATTCACATATTTACAAAGTAATTTTGTACTACAAAAAGAGTGTTCAAGAATAAAATGTCCAATGTGCAGGGATGAATTGACACGAGGCTATGATGATAGTTTTTTTAGTAGTTGCGCTTTAGTAATTGAATAAATACTAAGTTTTGAAATTATTGAATAATCGTTTTTATAATCGTGATTTCAATCACAATCAAAATAATTGTGATAATTATTTTTCCCATAATCGTCAAACCCTAACTTATGGGGTATATGCCACGGAGGAAGCGGGACTTCCTACTTCCGGGTGTCACACACTGGCGCTGTTTCCGGTTGCTTGTGCTTCCGTCCTTGTGCTTCTCGGTTGTGCAGGGGTGGGGGTGCGAGTGTTGGGACGCGGTGTGTCGCAGCAGTGGCCAGAAACGGCGTTGGTGTGTGGCGGAAGTCCGTGGCATCTACCCCATAGTTACTTTAATTTAATTATTTGACATAGGTACATGTAACACGTGATTGTTGGAATTCGGACAATCCGAGTGGGACGAATCCGACTTCCCACCTTCCTCAAATGCAATAAAAGTTCAATTTATTCATTATTTATTTTGTACTTTTACTTTATGCATTTGCAATGCCTTGACTTTAGTTACAGTAATTTCTGGTCTTCAAGCCGCTACTTTTTTCACTTGTATTCGACCCTGCGGCTAATACAAGGGTGCGGCTTATCCGTCAGATCACAAGGGGGTGCACTATAAAGGAAGAGCAAGAGCGTCAGGCAGAGCAAAACAAACCAAGAGAGCCCAAATACAGAAGGAGAGCGAGACAATTTGCACCCTCATTATGGAAAAGAAAGTAGCGGGAACCCGGTGTTGTAACAATAAAACACCTGCAGCTTACAGTCGGGTGGGGCTTGTGTGTACCAAACACGAGTATTCCCCAAATTTAGCTGGCGCGGCTTATGGTCAGGTGCGCCTTTGTAGTCCAGAAATTACTGTAGGTCATTGCCATAAAGGCTATAATAAATTAAATTTTATTTAAAAAAAAAAAAAACTTGAATAAGCTTCCAAGCTCCAAACCCACCTGCATGCCAAAAGCCAATTCACTTACCAACTCACTTTAAGAGCATTGTGAGGTCTCAGCACAGGTTCCATCTACCCTTTACACACATTCACTTTTTGGGGGTTATAGACGGAAACCCATATTTACCGTCCAATAGAAAATCTATACAGCAAGCTTTCACATCTCATGTGCTCTTCAGACATATATATGTCCATCTATTTAACAAACCCATTGCGACCATTATGGGCCTTATTGGAACAACAGGATGTTGACTGAGCAAGGAGCGCTTAACCTTTTATTAGCAGCATGCATCAATCAAGGTGATCATTTCTGATTAAAAAAAATGAGTGGAGATAAAAGAGAGAGATGGCAGTTAAGGAGACCATCATGGACACCCTTCTGATCACATATTTCCCAGAAAATGTACAGTTTTGTCTCTCGCTACTGCCTTTTATTAGTAAGATGCTTTCACATGAATGTTTGAAAGCTAAGGGAAGAGGAAGAAAAACAGGATGGGAATCATCAAAACTGGGAGAGGTGAAGGCTAGATTAAAAGACATGCACACATATGGGTCAGACACAAGCAGAAAACACACGCACAGAAACGCCCTTAATGCCAGCCTCTCTTCTAGGAACAGCACTCAGTCCAGAAGGTCTTCCCTGCAGGAGAAGGAGGGTGATTGTGGGGGATGGTGACAAGAGGGAGAGATGACAGAGACAGCAATGACACTCAGCTCTGAATGTCACTGTGGTGCTCAAGACCCCCACTAACCTTTTGGTTGGAAATGAGAGGGTGCCGAGGGTAGACACGTGAGCAAGATGGAGATATGATAATCATAAGAATGAGGAGAGAAAAAAAGACATAAAAGAGAGCACATGGGCAGTGACAGAAGGACTGAGTGGGTGGGTGGATAGATGTGGAGCGATAGATGACAGGATGAAAGTGATGGAGGAAAACAACAGCTCTGCTTTTCATCTCGGCTGACGGGGCAGTCAACCTCTACACATGATGACCACAACATACAAAATGGCTGCAACAAAAACACCATAAATAGTTCAACAAAAAGACAATTATAAAGACTTATTTTTTTATTCCAAGCATGAACCTTTTCTTTTATATATTCAGGGTTCGCCAATGATGAGGTGAAAGGGGGAGTGGCGACGTAAATATTCCCCACATTGGCGCGGCCAATTTGTCTGTCAAAATTATTATTATTGCTATACCCAGGCTTGGGGAGTAACGGAATACATGTACCGCTGTTACGCAATCAGATTACCTCAAAAAATTTAACTGTATTCCATTACAGTTGCAGGAAAAAAAACATGTTTATCAGATTACAGGTACATTTATCAAAAATGAATATTACTTCGAGGGGTTACAATATCTACGATGAGAGAGAGTGCAAAAGAGGGCGAGAGAGGGCGAGAGAGGACAGAACGAGTGGGACCGTTGCTACATGTCGGGGAGGTGGGAACGAATGAACTGTGTCCAGCACACGCGGGCAGTTTGAAAAAGCTTCACGGACGGGAGGAGGAAATGGCGATCGGTATTCCCTGGAACTTACTCTAAGCGAAAGTTTGAGCTGAGAGTCCAGCGGCATGCTACGCGCTGTAGCTTCTTGCTAGCTAGCCCGCTAGCCTACAACCATAATGTGAGTTACACCTTCCAAGATAGCTAGATAGGTGTGGTTGCTTTCAGTGACAGTTCGAAAACAGCATATGGCCTTCAATCAATCAAATGGCCTACATGCTTTTTAATTACACAAGGATTTTTGCTATTTGTAGGCTGCCCGGGTCCCTGTCACCCACAAATAAAAGGGGCACATTGTATAGAATATATATTTTTGTGATATTTATTTTTATTTTGTCTTCATGAGCATACTCAATATTGGAGTAATCCAAAAGTAATCCAGTTACATTACTTTAATATTATGGTACTTGTATTACGTTACTAACTACATTTTTTTAGCAGGTAACTTATAACTAACGGATTACATTTTAAAAGTAACCCTCCCAACCCTGGCTATACCAGGCATAAGTGTCCGTACGCAAAAAACAAAACAAAAACATGGCCGTGTGCAAATTGCATACAGTAAACCCACAATTCTCAAAGCAGCCAGCGACACACACGATTAGTATAGTCAACAACATCACTCCAAGGCCAATGACAGCATTGTTTACATCTGCCGATAGCAGATGCTGATGCTATAGCGAACATTAGCAACATTAACAAGCAAGCCGTTCTGTCGCGACCCGAGGAAGGATGAGAACGCGAACATTGTGTCTGCTTCTGCACCAAAACGTAACTATATTGCCTCCGAGTTGCGTAAAACAACTTTGAATTACCCCCTGGCCTGGACCTAACTCACATATTGGGGAAACAAGGATGACACGGCACTGACGGCAGACAAACTATATAACCATGCAATCCAGGACGCTTGGCAACGTCCCCTGGCTTTGACACGACGAGGAATAACTTTTTGGGTAAAGTTTTGCTTATCTTTACTGCACGACCAATTTCGGTTCCATGTACAAAACTTTGTAAAGAGAAATGCTTGTTTTAAAGTGCTTTATAAATAAAGTTGAGTTGAGAGTAGAGTATGTATTAAGATTACATGTGCAAAATATAGGGGTATACAGACAAAAAAAAACATCACTTAGAGTTCCACATTTTGGATCAGCATCTTAATACAATAGCATAGTGGATCTAAGTGTTCTTAAAAACAAGGTGGAGGTTTTATTCCTAAAATACACTTGTATTTATTATTGTAGGCCACTGCAACATTATGCACAGTTCAAACATTAACACTGTACTTGAATGTAGGAAAATAAAAGTATACTTAAGTAATGATTACATATATGTATGTCCAATGTATTGAGACAATCATACTAATAAATGTTGAAAAAACAACTAAACATTGAATAACCTGTAAAAAGCATCTGGTTTTTTTATACATTAAATATTTTGGAAAGAAAAAAAACATGCAAAAACTGAAATCAGCCGAAAACAAATCAGTTGAGGAAATTAGAATTGACACCCAGCCCTAGCACTTTACGACATTAATGCAATGGAATTTTTTATTTTTAATCCTGGGGAAAACAGTGGCCGAGACTTCCCACTCATGAAATGTTATGGCAGACCCGTTTTAATGAATTAGTGATTTAACATGATAATAGTCGTGTTCTTATTGGAACTCTTAAAATATGTTGCCTGTAAAAAAACTGAAAGTCAGTTGAATTTACAGAATAAAGTGATACCTCGGAGTTTGGACATAATTCGTTCCTGCAAAGTGTTCAAAGTCCAAATTTTTTAACCCCCGAAACTTTTTTTTTCATAGAAAATAATGTACATGTAATTAATCCGTTCCCAAGCTCCAAAAACAGAAAATTCCCATTTTAATTTCTATTTATGTTTTTTACATTTACACCCTGTACAGTATTTAAACAATAAAAATACCGTACCTTTTTTGTTGTGGTGTGATGGCATCAGTGGATGATAAATGCTATGTTAATGCTAGCTTTAGTTCAGTGTCGAGTTAGTTTATTTTATGTTGGGCATATTGTTAGACTACTAAGCGGTGACAGATTTGTATCAAAAGATAAATGCATCTAATACAGCTGCTATATAAAATTATCAAATGTTCACAAGAGGCACAGTAACCACTGACATATTGTTTTTTACAAATGTATTTATGAATCTAAATAAGGGGATACAAAAAAATGTTTCTGACAAAAATTGTTTAAAAAAAAAGATGAGATCTCGTGTAATGTTTTGAAAACCTTGACTGTGCAGATTTCAAGTTAATATCAAAACTCAGGACTGTTCGATTCTCTGTAGATTGGCATTGTATGTTTTGCAACAAAAAAGTCAGGACTGCAGCGTGAAAACAAATAGGCCTATTTAGTGATCTGAAAGGTATTTACTTTAGTATATTCATCTATTTTCTGAATCGCTTATCAGGCCTATTGTTTAATCTTCCTCCTCCCGGTTGACGTATGCGGGTCGCCGCAACAATCACCTCACTTCCTGTTTAGCTAAGTGTGTAGCATTATTTTTTCTCCCCAGAGACTCATTAAAAGGCCAGCTTTTTTGCTATTAAAAGTTTGACATGATTCGCTTTAACGCTGTACCAGCGAGAACTTTGTAAAAAAAAGTGTCATCGATCACCCATGCACTTACATCAATGTCGGTTTCACGATACTGTTAGCCGGTTAGCATTGCAAGGCTTCTACATCTTTTCCTCGTTAATCACGCCTGGTAATCTGTGAGAACTTCGATACTTGTAACTGAAGAAGTGCTTCTTATACGCTGCCACTGAGGCTGTGATTACCAATTTAGGAGCCAAAGCGCAACGTGTTTATGTGCAGTATTAGCCAGCCAAAGCTCCTTGCTATGCTGCGACGTAAGTGGTAGAAACGATCTCGCCTCGACCCCCCGCCTGCAGGTAACGGAAACATCCCAGCAAAGGTGCGTTTTAATGAAGCTGAAATTGCACATTTAGACCCACAAACTGCAATGCTTGTTTCACACAGCTGTAACGAGGTTAATTCAAAGAGCCAAAAGGAGTACCCAGCATGATTTGAGGTGGGCTTTAAAATAATAATAATTAATAATTACGGGTTTTTTGTTTTAGTTAAGTTTTTCAAAGCATTAGTATTCGTTATTTGCATTTACCCACCCCGTTTTCTATTCATTTTCAAGCGGTTCAGATAATGGATGGTAGGTTTACTTTGGGACCATCCGTAAGCTTGGAATGTATGACGACTATGTATGATTCACTGCCATGTCCACTTGGTCAGGCTGCCACCTGGTGACAGCTATGTGAAACAAGCATGCAGTACGAATGCTTGTGCACATCAAAGCGTTCTCTCTCACTTATTTTGTTTGCTGTATGCTGCAAGTGACAAATGGCGATAGACATGATAGGAAGAAAATGACACGATCATTTTTTTATATCGTCTTCGCGATAAATATCGTCATATCGCCGAGCACTAATCGGTAGTCACCCATCATAGTTAGGATGATACCACCTCTGGCTCATTTTGAGCCCGGGAAAAACTCCGTAAGCTCCAAAAAGTTGATTTTTCACGTTGCTGTCCTTTCAACTTTGGATGGGGTCGCTGTCTGTGCTTGTAGCGGACATTGGGTTTGATTATCTGTGCAGTATTCTCAGCAATCAGTCTTCTATTTATATTTAATCAGTCAAGTACACGGTGCTAAAACTCATTCATCATCCGTGACTTTTTTCTTCGGGCGTCTCAGTGAAGTATGTCATTACGTGGGTGTAAACCAGTTTGCCACCCGGAGTTCAAACTGCGACGCCACAGGTTGTGATGAACAGATATATACTCCTAAACATACTTAAAGCAATCCTTGCACTTGCCTTGAAAAAGCTTATAGACCCACATAGTTTGAATGGGACTTTTTATGGACGCTAGATATTTTTCTTTTCTTTTATTAATGTATTTAGGTTTTTAATTAATGTTATTGTGTATTCTACAGGCCGTCCATATAACATGAACACAAAGTTGAAAATACAAATGGCCTTACACATTTCATAAATAAATGTGATGAAGTCAACACTTTTAACAAATAATACAAAATATTTTCACTTATCTTTTATTATAACTATAGGTCTATTTTTTTATTATTATTACTTATTATAGTTATCTTATTGGTGAATATATTGTCAAAAATAACATACACTTGTGACCGGCTAATAGTACAGGTTTTTTATTATTATAATAAATTGACCAAATTGTGATATGTGATTGTGAGGTATCGGACCAAGGCAGTGATATACAGGGACAGAGCTATATATATACACCCAAAAAGGCTTAACGTAGAACACTGCATTATTTTCAGTTTGGTGACAATGCGACTTGAAAATAATGACCATATTTCTTATCAAAGAGTCAGGCTAACTGGAAAATTGTCAGGCTACCTCAATTTCCCATGAAAGGAGCCCAGGTGGCTCCCTAACCCGGCCGGCTAAATCTCAGGCCTGAAAAGGATGTCTATTGTCTAAGATTAGAAAAAGAAAAAAAACAATTTGAAAAGTCAGAAAAAATGTTCAATAAACATGCTGTAACCCATTAAAGCCTAAAAGTGCCTGCCAACACATGCTTCTAAATTATAGGCGACTTTTTTTTAGCCACCCCCAAAAACCTGAAGCTTCTCTGGATATTCAACAATATTGCCAATGCCAACGAAATAATTGGCTCCTGAAGCAGATAGAAACATAAATCCCAAAACATTTCAGAGCCTACACCTGTGGCGTTCACACAAACTTAAGTGTTTTTGTTATAAACATTCAATATTTAAAAATAAATAAATCAAACAACTGTGTCGCATCTGCAGGTATATTTACCTTCAATAATGGAGCGCAGTTATAATAACCTCAGGGGATCAAATGGTAATTATTCGTCGTCCATTCCGTTACGAAGCCGTCAAAATTTTCAACATCCTCATTGTCTACAAGCATATTTCTTAACAGTATGTCACTGTCGACTCGTTACACTGATTCGAATTCCTCCCGCGCCGTCGTCAATCGCGTCATTTATTTCATAACTCTCACAAATCTGTGTCAGCTATAAATAATCGAATTAAATTCCAG
Source organism: Leptonotus elevatus (assembly GCF_054856555.1). Classification (NCBI taxonomy): domain Eukaryota; kingdom Metazoa; phylum Chordata; class Actinopteri; order Syngnathiformes; family Syngnathidae; genus Leptonotus; species Leptonotus elevatus. The sequence goes on along the minus strand of NC_141239.1, from coordinate 35,462,382 downwards.
GACTTGCTACAAGGCCCCTATCACCCTAACATGTATATTCCAGCGTTTCCGTTCTATGCATTTAGTGGCGCCATTCCCAAATCGTAGCCGCCACCCCTTCAAATTTCCAATTTCAGCAGTTGGGGGCAGCAGAGGAGTGCAGCCACGCAGTGTTACACCGGATGGACGGTGAAAAAGACAACCAGACAGCAGGGCTCGACACTGCGAGCAATTTACCAAAAATGCGGTCAGCTTTACAGCATTTGCGGGTTAAAAATAAAGAATTATCAGTTTTCCAGGCGCAAGTGCACGTTTTAATTAGTAGTGCAACGGATCTTTGAGCCATAACTCACTTTCGGCTCAAGTGCGAGGACGGGTCAAGCTAGCCACCACGCGCTGCCTGCTGAAGGCCAACCAAAATAAATGGCTACCAAGACCAACGAATATTTGGACGTCAATGAAATGGGGTTGGTAGGCTTTTATTTTTAAATTGACCCTCGAAGTCCACGGTGGTGTGTCTTCTAACTTGTCTCGTTACGGCCCACGGTATTTCGTGGCCGTTTGTTTTTTTCCACGGCGACCAAGATAAATACAACACCATGCCAAAATCATATTCAGTCGCTAAATAAAGACACCAAGAAACTGGTCTTTAATTACGCCGTCATTGTATGATATGGCACAAGTCTTCGGCATTAGCAGTTAGCCGCTAATGGGAATGTTAACATTAGCCAGTTTTACATGGAGACATTTTAGCCATTCTGATTGAAATCATTCCGAATGAAGATCTCTGGTCAGTGGTCACCTATTCGATCCTTTCCATTCATCGTATCAGCCCCAGCAGCCGCGGGACGCACGGACATCGATCATGTAATTTATCAAGATGGAGTTCATTCGTCATTTAGCACAGAAATTGTGATAGTGTTAACTAGGACTGTGAAAAAAGTCGACTAAGTCGGTTGGGTTAACCACAAAAATTGGTTGACCCAAAAATGCAATGGTCGAAGCTAGGGGTGGTAGAAAAAATTGATTCGGCAATATATCGCGATATTACAGCGCGCAATTCTTGAATCGATTTGATATGCAACAGAATCGATTTTTAAACATCAATTTTTTATGGGAATATTCAACAAAACAACTTACTTAGAGTTAGGATTCACACATTAAGCATGAAAGAATGTTATATTAATGGAACATTAAGCCACAATGTTTAATTTCAGTGCTGTTCAAACATGAAACAGACTGCAACCTGTTTGTTAAATGCAGCAGCTCAGTTATAAGCCTGAATTTTCAGATAAATAAATACATTTTACATACAAATCTTACAGTGTACATGTACAAGTTTACTGATTAGTATTTTCTAAATTTGAGTTTTAAAAAAAATCGCAATAATCAATTTGTAGATTCGTATTTGGGGTTAATCGGTATCGGATCGTGACCTATGAATCGTGATACGAATCGCCAGGTACTAGGCAATTCACACCCCTAGTCGAAGCTATTTTAATAATTTAAAAAAACATTTGCAGCAGCTGGAATTGCCGGGAGGCCCACAACCAATATTTACACTTACACTACAATACACTTGACGGATTCCGACCGGCATTTACCACTACTAAGATGCTTCTTAGGGTTTGTTTGTGGTCTCTTTAGACTGAAAAGGGAGAAAATGTCAAATCCATGTGCAAGATAACTTAAAATGTGTTTTTATTATATTGACGTTGCCAACTCCATGTGTCACTGCATCATGTGTATCACATTATCTGATTATAAGATTAATCGATGGAATAATCAATAAAATGTTCACTTTCTAACAATGTTTATGACTGACAGCTACGGCTGAGCGATATGGCCAAAATTTTAAATCCAGATTTTCTCAGTCATGTTCAGACAACAATAATGTATACTGACTCTAAATCATTTTAGCATAAACGTAACATTCATAGTTAGCAAAAACTCACAGAACCCAAGAACACGTTTAATAAACCAGAAGTTAACTTTGATTTAGCTAATTTTCAACGATTCAATTTTCAAAATGACGATTAATCTAATTAATTCGATTTATTGCCCAGCCCTAGTGACAGAATTCATTTTCATTTAAAATGCTAATGTTGAGAATGTTTGTTGCATGACCAATTTTTACTCCACATACAGCACTTTGTATGCAGCATAGTCGTTTTAAAGTGCTTTATAAATAAAGTTGAGCTGAGAACAAAGTTTTTATGAAGTCTTAATTCCCCTCCTGCTTGTCAGTGTGTGTGTTTTTTTTCAACACAAGTGTAGTTGGCTCCAGCGGTTTTAACAGGTTAATTCATATTCACACTTGTGGCTTCGGAGCAGCTTATCCCTATGCAAGAAACAGCTTTCTTTAGTAAAGGGAAATCAACCAACCTAAACTCCAAGGGCACCAACACAACTTTGATGAGCATCCATAACATATGCAAATAACATGGGAGATGGTAAACTTTTTCTCAAAGTTTCCATTTAGCACAGCACAACAAACCCCCAAACAAACCAAAGCTATCGTAGTTTGAAAAGGTCTCTATTCAAACCACAAGAAAAGGCAACCGGGAGAAAGAGCCATGGTGGTGAACATCTGTTGTGTGTATGTGTGTGTGGTCGGGGCCTCTTATCTCTCCCTCTGTGGCCCGCTAAACATGACGAGCTGCCATCTTGGCTCACAGACACAAGGTAGTGGGGGTAGCAGCTCCAAGCTCGACGGCAGACAGGAGGCGGAAAAACAACCATGCGGCACATTTACAATGAATGTGTCGGGCTATGATAACCTTACTTTAGCGTTATATTTAACGGCAGCGTTTGTTTCGGTGATACTTTTTTTTTTAAGCTAAGGCAAAGTTGCGCGAGCGCCAGGCTGACCATTACGCAAGTTGTGTGATTACAGAACATAATGCAAAAGAGGGCACACGATAGCACAAGCGGCATCCGAAATAAAACACTACCGCAAAAATGTGGGCTAAAATACATACTAGTGTAATGATTTATTACAACATCGGGGGAGCGTTGGGGTGTCGGCAGGTGTTTGGAGTCGCAGTTTACTCCCGTTCGTGTCGAGTAACAAGTGATAGCCAAACTTGATCGACGGGTGGAATTTAACAACATTTCGCCGCGCAAGACAAAAAACGAAAAGTAACACGAATATCGACAGGCAGACTTGGTTCGTTTAACTCACCCAAAGTAAATGCGAAGGCAAGTAAACTTTAGTTGACCAAGAGCGAAGCATCATCCAACAACCGCCCCGAGCAGGTTAGTAACTAGCTCGGGGGCTAATAAGTACACAATGAAGATGAGGGCTGGCTAACGCGCTATATGAACTTCTGTGTCCTAGCACTGGGCTAACCTCCAGCGGCTAGCGAGGCTAATTAGCCCATCAGTGGCGTTTCGCACGTCGTTCCCAACATGGAAACAAGCACCGTTTAGGGTTTTATTCAAGTGCAAAAACTCTATACTCCACACTTGGGCGAACAACAACACTCGATGATACTTTTCGTGTATTGTTAACGCCGATTACATCGGTAAGAGATTAAATAAAACAACGTTAACGACGCAGTTAATATAGATGACCGCCTGGCCTCACAATTCCCCCTCCTCTCCTCTGTCCCTACCGTCCAATAAATCTAGCGACCGCTACGGCCACTTCACATCGCCCCCGTCAAATATAGACGCGAATTCGATGAAAATTGGGACTTGTGTGAGCCAAACTGCAAACGAATGTGTTCACATAATCTACTTTAACATTTATCTACGGTTATTTCTTCGCCGGGAAGCTCCCTGGGAGATTGGCTCATTCAGTCGGCCAGTGACTCACCTCTACGCTCGAGCCACCTCGTGTCTTCTGAAAGCTCAACACAATTAGCTAACTATGCTAACACCAACACTTCACCACTCACTCAAGTACATTTTTCTAAATGAAAAAACTTAACAAGTCGACGAGAAATGGACACAGAATAAGAGAGGTCCACCCTGCCGTCCCGGGGAAAAAAGCTTTCCACTTTCCAAGTAACTATCGGAAAGTGGCTTGTGTGCGTGTGTATGTGTGCGAGTGTGCGATTAGCGGGTGGCAAAGCTAAATTTGCTATTGTTAGCATGTCGGCATGGCTGATACACAGACCTTCAATGACTTTCGACCTAAATGAGAAATAAACCAGGGCGAGAATACACTTCGTCGCCCGGATTATACGATTTCCCACGAGTTATCCACGAATCAAACACCGATCTCCCTCACACTCAGTGAGTGCGATTGCGTTCAAAAGTACTGAAAACTTGGCATTCGCCGAATGGAAACGTCTCCAATTCACAAATACTGGTTTCTCAGTAACTACTACACTAGATGTCGGCGATGCGCTATATATATATATATATATATATATATGTTTTTTTTTAAAGTGAGAATTTAAAATCGTCTTACCCAGCAAGCTTGATCACTTCAGGCTTCTCTTTTTTCTTTTCTTTTTATCAAATCAACTCCTCGTTAGTATTTCCGTTTGCTCAAGCGGGGGGAAAGATCACCGTGGTCCTTTCTGGCTTTCAATAAAACAGAATGTGGAAAAAGTTGAATGTTTTTCATGAAATATATCTCCGGTGGGTCTCGCATCTGCGACGTCGTCGACGAGTGCGCGTGGCGCTTCTCTCCTTTGTGATAATTTCACCCAAATCGAGTTTAATCCGATCGATCCCTCGGCTGGTCGGTCGCGTTGCCGAGTCCTCCCCTCCAGACACTCACCTTCCTTGGCCGGGGGGTGCGCGCTCCCGAGGACCTCTCATACAGATAAACAGGCAGCGTGCGCGGTCACTGACCCCGTCAAGCCCGTGTGACGCTCTGTGTTATTCGCTCAGTAGTGGGAAACAAAAGTACGTGGACGACGTTTTATGTTAATTATCTTGATGAAAGCTACGTTGAAACAGATTGCACTGCAGCCTCCACAAGTTAACAATTAGCCAACACCAAGCGAACTGTATAGGTTCTAAATAAGACTATGCCAGTTGAATGGAAAATATGAATTAATGCAGAAAGCTTTAAACAAAAAAATAATTTGCGCCGAGACCTTTAGGACCCACACAGCGTGCCCCCACTATTTAAATATTATTATTATTTTTTTTACACTTTAGTTTGTCAAATTAAGTGAACCCTTTTTGCAATACATTTTGATTCAACCTGTCTATGTTTCGAATTCAAAATAGAATTGTCCCCCCCCCCCCCCCCCCCATAAAGTCAACGTAGTGGTTCACTCACTTGACTTCCATGTAGGTAATACGATTTAGATTCGATTTCCATGGCTTCTACCCGTCAGCCATTCTTTCGGTTGTCAATGTTGCAAATTATGTGATCGATGTAACCTGTAATAATGTGTCCGAAAGGAAAAAATGAATAAAACAAAACAAGATTTAGGTTCCCACTTGGTCGAAATGCTTGTCTGTCTCTATATGTACCCTGAAGTAGCACCTTCAGTCAAACGTGTTCAGTAGTTCTGGAATTAATATATATGCAGCTAACAACCAATTTGCATTTGTAAAATAATAATAACAACAACATACGCCAGCGACGCACAAGAGTTTAGTGTTTACAGCAAACACTTTATCTGTAACTCACAAAAATCATGAATTCCAAGCAATAAGATGCCCCCTAATGGTTTAGTGTGACAGATTAGCTGATGAGCAAAATTACATAAAAGTAAACTCAAACATAAATCGTAAAATGCAATTGCGTCCTCATCTTAACCACTCTAAAGAAAATTCCTCTTTTTTTTTCTTCTTGTCATTCGCCTATTTTGGCTGAGTTAGGCAGGTGCAACTGGACTAGTCACCAGTCAACCACAGGGCACAAAAAAACATTCACCACTTGCTAATTGTTAAACAATGCCTAACCAATATAATCATCAGTGCTAATAGAGCAAGAAACAGATACAGGGGGAGAAAAAATAGCAACGTTTTTTTTTTTTTTTGAAAGAACACTATATTTTTCCATTATCACATAAAAAGTGGCATGTTGAGTTTAGAATGTTTTATTATAGTTTATTGTGATAGCATTGTTTTTTCTTCATTTTTTTTATTGTATTTTCTTCCAAAGAACAAACACAACAAATAACTTTTGGGGGAAAGAGGAGAAGCAGGAAGATGAAGATTGAAAGGGGAAGAGAAGGGGGAACACAGATAAGATAGATCAATCCATAGATAGATAAATAGATGCATCAGGTTTGGCTTGATCCTCCCCCTGTAACCACTGTTAGTCTGTCCACTCAAACTCACTTGAGTGCGCGCACACGCACAAGCACTACATGTTCCTTTACAAAGAATAATCCTCAACTGACTTGTGATTAATATCAGTCTGATATATATATATGTATATATATATATCAAATGACCCCCAAAAAAGAGAGATCCCCACATCTATACAGGAGTTAAAACATTGCTCAGACAGACTATATGTACATACGCATTATATAGTGTATGCAGGGCATGTGTGTGTGTGCACAGGGCGTTTAACGGGTGGGCGGAAAGTAATTGATGAGGACTTAAATCAAACGCTCCAACACTCCCCACAATGCATGTCGAATGTAATACAACTGAATCTCGCAAGTTTGTGGTAAAGCAGGTTTGCAGCTACTTCATTCGAGCAACTGTCCAAATCTCTCAAGGGGGTGGCGTTAAGGCAGACAGCTGATCCCGATGTGACATCATAATGGAGTGATATTTGCCCCCCACACACACACACTTTATTGAACGAAACACAGGTAAACATGCTGCTTTTGGCAATAAAAAAAACAACAACTAATGTTACCACACAGTCGGAGGAAGAGCAAGGTGCAGTAGGGATGCATGGGGAAATATGAACTTAATACGTAAACAATGATCAAAACAATAAAATGATGCAAATTACATTGCCAAGCAAAAAAACATGGCAGCAGTCAGTGATCAAGCTCTAAACAACGCGCTATATATCTGCAAACTATTTGATGGCGGGAGTCGAAGCTTTCTTAAAAAGGAGATGCCTTGATATTTGAGTCGATTCTCCACCAGGGACTCTACATGATCTTGTTAAATGCCATTTAGCATTCATACTTGTCATTTAAAAGAAAAGGGCATCAGCAACCACTTTCAACAGGGTTGGTGAGCATTTGGGTTTAAATGAAAATTGTTGAAGGTCCAGAAAGGTCTCTCGCACTTTTTTTAATATCTTTCTTAAATTCTTATAAAGCACTAGTGACGACCACAACTTGCCAAATTTCACGCTTTAACAGCCAAAGAAGCTACAGAAATCTAAAGAGCCATATATACAGTACACAGAATAGCGCCTGATAAATACAGTTAACAAAACATTTCCAATCAGTTCCTTTTTTTGTTTGATTCTCAACTTCATGACAGCCACTTCTCGCAACATCCCTTTGACGTCTCTTTAACTTTCTTCATTTTCCTACCATTCCAAAAGGCTTAATTCTCACTCGACAGTTTGGTCTTTTATTCTCTCCCCAGGACAATTTAAAACAGCCACACAATTGTTTAGTGTTCATTAAATACATCTCACCTGCAAGTTGACATGAAGACAAAGAAAGGAAATAAAGAAACGGTTTTATGAGCAGAGGGTAGTGACTTCAAAGACTGACTTCATTGGAATGCCTATATCATCCCTATACACGCAGGCACTACATGTACAAACATGCCTCGCTACCAATGTGCTGCATGGTTTTCTTGAAAAACTTGTGGAGATGTGCGTGTATAGGCAACACATGGTTTATTATTCCATACAGTCAGTCAGTGTCAGATGGTGTGTTTTTTTTCTCTCTCTCTCTCTCTCTCTCTACCCACAGGCGTGCGCCTATGGCTGGACAAATTCACTACCACCATCACCAATACAGCTTATCATCATCATCCTCTTGGTGTCACTTTTAAAACAAACAGTTAAAACCAATGCATCTTCCCAAGGAAAATGTGAACTTTAGAATTTAGTGAGGTCAAGCTGACACCATTCTTGTACGGTTTGAGCTCATAGGATACTGCCATGAGCCGCTCAGGTATGATTTAGCAACAAACAAAAAGATTGGTCTGAGAGACAGAAAGCAAGGAAGACACAAAGGGATGGATGGATGACAGGATGGAGAGAGACAGGTTAACAAACTGTTACTGAGCCTGCACAGTTCTGCAGAAACGCAAGTGGGGGTGGGGCGGGGGGGGGGGGGGGGGTTGGAGAGGGCCCAGGGGTTAAAGGAGGAGGACGAAGAGGTCTGTTTTGGGGCCTTCAGCAGCAGCCACCTCCAGCCTGTTGGCCTCCCTGGCTACCGGGCAGTGTCGAGTTGGTGGTAGGGTGCTGAGGTCCAATCTTTATACCGTTAGCCTGAATGGAAAAAGCGAGAATGAGACTAACATCACAATAAGCGTTCACAACTTATGGAATGATTATTCATGCTAAAAAACAAACAAAAAAAACCCTCAAAGCATCAGTATGGTATAATTGTTGGGAAGACTCAGGTGGTGAATCCAGGTCCAGAAAATAAAAACAATGCCACAGTTTAGCTTTAACCCCTGGTGGTAGCTAGCTAGCTCCCTAGTAGGTAAGCAAGCACCATGGGAGCTAGCTAGGAAGTTAGCTAACTAGCACCTGAGGCTAAAAGCCAAACTGTGGCATGGTTTTTAAATTTCTGGACCTCAATTTGCCACCTCTGGGAAGACTGCAAAATGGAGACTTGCATAACATCACCCTTAGAGCATGGACTCGGTCAGTAAAAAGGTGGAAAAAGCCATCATACAATCCCAATGAAGTTGGGACGTTGTGTTAAACAAACAACAAAAACAATACAGTATTTTGCAGATCATGTTCAATCTGTATTTAAATTGAATACACTACAAAAACAAGAAATGTATGATCAAACTGATAAACTTTCATGTCATGGAATTTTCCCAAAAAGCTAGGTAGCAAACTGGTAGCAAAAAAAAAAAAGTGAGAAAGTTGAGAAATGCTCATCAAACACCTGTTTGGAACATCCCACAGGTGAACAGGCTAATTGGGACAGGTGGGTGCCATGATTGCGTATGAAAGGAGTTTCCCCTGAATTGCTCAGTCATTCACAAGCAAAGATGTGGCGAAGGTCACATCTGCGTGAGAAAATACTCACACCTTAAGGACAATGTTGCTCAATGTACAATTGCAAGAATTTTAAGCATTTCATCATCTACGGTCCATAATATCATCAAAAGGTTCATAGAATCTGGAGAAATCAGTGCATGTAAGCAGCAAGGCCGCAAACCAACATTGAATGCTCATGACCTTTGATCTGTCAGGGCGGCACTGCATCAAAAAATCAACATCATGGTGTTAAGGATATCACCACATGGGCTCAGGAACACTTCAGAAACCCAATGTCAAAGAAGAAAAGAGCCATCCGGACTTTTATGCACGCAAAGTTCAAAAGCCAGCATCTGTGATGGTATGGGGCTGTGTGTGAAGCCACCGTTAATGCTGAAAGGTGCATACGGGTTTTGCCATCCAAGCAACATCTTTTTCATGGATGCCCATATGCTTAATTGAGCAGGAAAATGCCAAACCACATTCTGCACGCGTTACCACAGCGTGACTTCGTAATTAAAAGAGTGTGGGTACTAGACTGTCCTGCCTGCAGTCCAGACCTGTCTCCCATTGAAAATGTATGGCGCATTATGAAGCGTAAAATACGACAACGGAGACGCCGGACTGTTGAACAGCTGAAGCTATTCATCAAGCAAGAATGGGAAAGAATTCTGTCTACAAAGCTTCAACAATTAGTGTCCTCAGTTCCCACGCATTTTCTGAATGTTGTTAAAAGAACACAGTGGCAAACAGGACCCGGTTCCAGCTTTTTTGGCACATGTTGCAGCCATAAAATTATTAAGATTATTTGGGGAATTTTTTTTTAATGAGTTTGAGCATTAAATAGCTTGTCTTTGGAGCATATTCAATTAAACATGATTTGCAAAATCATTGAATTCAGTTTTATTTATGTTTAACACAACGTCCCAACTTCATTGGAATTGTGTTTGTAATGATGGGGTTTTTCTTATTATTGGTAACTTAAATGTGTCCAGGTGAGCAACGTAAACAAAATAAAAAACACTGGCAGAAAAAAACTGAAAAAAAAACTAAGCTTGCCGAATGACGTGTCATTGTTTTTATGACGAGATTAACGCTACGCAGCAACTGCAAGGTTTCCTCTTAGATCACAGGCTCGAAGGAGCAACAGGTGTTGCAGAGGACACGCCAGCTCTGAAAGATACTATGAGAAATGAATGGCACTAATAAAAAGGCAACCTTCGAGAGCGAGCGAGAGGCAGGCAGGTGGGTGGACGGCTGAGAGACATATTGTAGCTCTTTCAAGTCCCGCTCTCATCTGTTCAACTTAAGCCCCCCCCCCCCCCCTTCCACCTACCATTAATGTGCCGACTTTCCCTCTGTGGGTCTGGCTCGTGCGCACTCCTCCTGTATATATTTATCTCGCTCCTTTCCAGCGTAACTCACCCTCCTACATTCAGTAGCAGACGTGCCTCTGGGAAACACTGTATGCCTTTAAATCACGTTTATTGAGCTAAGGCCATGTGTGTGTGAGTGTTTTCTCATAGTGGCTGCCAACATTTCTGATGGGGCTTCCCTCACTCACATTCTCGCTCTCGCTCTCTCCCTCTCGCAGCCAGTCAGCTGATGTGGTTTGGCCGGCTGGCCTGCCTTCATTCCATCTTGCCGTTCCTAACAAAACCACTCACGGCTGGCTAACTGACTAACACTTGGACTTGCTGCTTGGCTGATACAAGGTATGTGGACATGGGCGCAGACTGGCATGCATTTTGTTTTTAAATACAACACGTTCCGTCTACATTAATGGGCATGTTCACAAGGATTTTTGGCAAGTATGATCTGCGAAAGAGTCCACTGAGCCAACTGCCTGAGACTGATTCTTATTATGTACAGTAGCTACTGACGCGCCACTCAAAGGATAAAACAGTTAGGGGTGGGCCGATACCAGGCCACATTTCATGGTATCGGTACTGGTATCGGCCCCCGCTCTTGTGGACATTTTTCGCCAGGAACTGTCAGAAAGACTGGGGGGGGGGGGGGGGGGACGACGACGAAAGTTTTGTTCCGTCTCGTTCGTTTCCTGTGTGTCTCCTTATGAGGCAACAATTGTTCATTTCATTACTTTCGGCAGCGCCATTTCTGAGAATAAGTAAGTACTCTTGTTGTGAGTAATATCACCTACATCTGTGGTTCATATATGCTTGTAGCTCATGTAACTTCGCCATGTTTTATTGCCTCGTTTACGTTTGCCGTGCGCTTAATTGCCTCGTTGACGTCCGAGCGGCGGTGCTAAAAAATAGAACGGTCGCTAATTATATAGCTCTTATACACACTCCAATATATTTGTAATGTTGCTTTTTCGTTTCTCTTTTGGTTTTATGTATACTAATTCCTGTATAGAACGGCCTTCCAAATTAAAAGCATGGATTTCAAAACAAGATATAATTAAACATCACACACTTAACAACTTAAGGAATTCTTAACATTGTAGATATTACCAAATTACTTGGAAGCCCTAATGTATTGAATTTAATTATTTGCAGTTCACTGTATTCCTTAAAAAAAGTTTATTTTGATTGGGACTTTTTTTTCTGGCCACTGGATTATTTGTTTCATCTTATTTATCGATTTTTTAAAATTCATTTTATTGTGTGCTCTATGCAAAATGACTTTTATGAACAAATTGAAGGAATATAAATGCCATTAATTTCATTCAATTTTAGTGAAATTTGCTATAGTTGGGATATATATGTCTTAAAAAAAATCTGTCATTGTTTTTTAGGAAATTTTGTGTATCATAAGTACTAATGGTATCTGCACTTTGTATTGGTGAGTACTTAAGATTTGAGTATCGTATCAGTCTAAAAAAAGTGGTATCGAACATCCCTAGTATGCATATGTGAGTTCTTGTCAAACAATGTCACACAACAACCATTAGGTTAAGCATAGGGCATTGGACTACATTCTGCAACTGACCATCCTATCTTTGCAAAACAACAACAACCAATAATTAAAAAAACAACCAGAAATCTTACAGCACTGTTAAAGGGTATGTATAGCACTTCTCGTTCATTCAATATCAAGTTACAGTATACTACAGTCATCTGAATTTGACCAGCTTAAAAAGGCAGCAGTGTGGAAATGACAGTTTGTTTTGTTAGTTGGTCATTCTTCAGCTCCAGTCCAACTATTATGTGCATTAGCAAGCGAGAGGGAACTATGTCACACCTAAACTCTAATAAAACACAGTATCAGTGATTACACAAGAACAATGAGTAATAGATTTATCGGCTATCTTCATGAAACATGAAAAGTCTTGCCAGGGTATTTTTGCACACAATTTTCAGATTTCCCTTGATTACACATACCAACATTCCTGTCTGGACAACTGATCCACAACAAAGATAACCCTCTGTTTGACTAGATGATGGTAAACTGGCCTGCTGGCTATCTGGATGAATGTTTGTTTTCTTGTGAATGACTGCGACCTTGTTGGGTGTGAGGAATTTATGAGCTGGCAAACTGCTGAGAGAGAGACAAATCTCAAGAATTAAGCGAGTAAAACTGAAAAGCGGGGAGCAGGAGGGAGGCGGAACGTAGAGAGTTTGGTTTGGCATGCACTGGAGGATGTAAAGGGAAGTTGCCTTCCAGGTGAAGAATCGGAGCATGCAAACCACACAACAGTGGAAAACTCCAACCAGCAAAAGAAAACTCATTGGAAGGAGTGGAAAGGATGAAAAGGGGGGAAAAAAAGTGACCAGTGTGTCTCACCTCATTGTTGATATCAAAAACACCTTCTTGGATCTTCTCATAAATCTCCTTGGCTGTGTTGATGAAAGCCTAAAATGGAGACAGAAGAGAAGAGATGTACTAAAGATTTATAGCTTGCCGATGCCAACAAGACGATGAAAGATATTTCAAGTTTCCACACCAAATGCAACCAAACTCAGGAAAAAGGAAAAGGGTAAAGTCCAACTGGGGTTTCCATAAGCATTTTAAAGCACACTGAGGGAGGGCAGAAGAAAATGAATCACAGATGCATTCAGAATGCTTTCACAACCCAGGAACTTGCAAACACAGCATTGTTTTCCTTCAATCATTATTTTTATCATCGTGAGAAACCAAAATTGAGACTAATTGCCAAGCCCTACATGAGGGAGTGAAGCAATTTGTAACACTGCTTATAAAGGTGTGTCAACTGCTGGTGACAGATTCAGACTTATGACACAAGACACTTGGCAGCATTGTACAGTATTTACAAGAAGTGGCGCAGGTAGGCAGGTAGGCACGCACGCACACACACACACACTTCACATCCACGTACATGCAATAATTTCTTTCTTTTTTAATGCAGGTTGCTAAAACAGTGAATTACCAACTGAAACATTCAAATGTAATATTGTAAAGGTTCCAGCTGAAAAGCTTGTAATGCGGCCTTTTAAGGAGGACATTTGAAAGTAATTTCGCCTTGTACCTGTTAGTCTGTGTTCCCGTTTGGGCCCAGTCGACCTACAGCATTTAACAAGAGTACACGCATACACACAATCTTGTCCTGTGGCGTAGATTTTGTTGAACTGATTTTTACTTCTTGATTTGTTTCAAAGCGGTCAGGAATAACAATAGTAAATTTGAACCTTGTTCATTGCTTACGATCACAAATCCTTTTGTGTGACCAACATTGAAACCAATGCCAATAAACAGACTCCATGATTGCTCCGGTAAATGGAACGATAGTCGATTAGTTGCCAACTTTGAAGATTGAGTGGTTGTGAGAATAATAGGTGGGTCGGCGAACAGTATGGTTTGGGATAACATTGGACTGCTACTGGTTATTTTAAAGAAAGTATTTGTTTTTGTGCATGGCAACTGGAATCTAAACTTTACTTGCTATTTTTGAGTCTATTCTCTTTCGGTATTGTAAAGGTGAAGCTAAAATCTTAATCAGATCCATAAATAGTGGGACGTCAACAAAATTATTTTTATGGTTCTAACACCACCTGCGCTTCACCTGAAGACATTCAGCTTTAGTTTAATCTATTTACTTAATATGACTACTGACAAAAGCAGCAGGATGAATGCTGAATGGATTTTGAATTTTTTGGGCAATATTATCGGCTCAAATTAGCCAGGAGGGCGCTTCAAAATTCAGATGGACATTAACCTGAAACATACTTTGGAAACAATAAATTTTTTTAAGGGATATTTGACTCTTTCGGCTATTTTCAGCATTGAAAAGTTCATATTTTGTCCAGAATTAATTTGATAACTTAATTATGTTTCATATACAATTCATACTTTAAAAAACTAATTAATCAACTTGCTGTTGACTGAAGATGACATCACCTGCGCTGACCAATCATGGCTCACCAGTTTTCTGGGTTTGGTCAGTAAACTGCACCATGATTGCTCATTACCTTACTTCCTCAGCACAGGTGATGTCATTGTCAGTCGGCAGCAAGTGCAAAATTCTTTTTTTTTTTTAAGGTACCAATTGTACATGAAAAATGATGAAATTATCACATAAATTAGACAAAATGGTAACTTTTTACTACTGAAAATGGCTCAACGGGTCAAGTATCTCTTTAAGGCAAAGAAGTAGAATGTTATGAAATGGCACGAGATGCGCACATCAACAGATTTTGTTGGTCTGTCATTTGTCATTCGCCAACTGCCAGGACACCTGTCCGTCATCGTGAATACCACAATATTTTCCACTAAGCAGTGGCTTTAGAGTCATAGGAATAATATATCATATTGTGAACTTCTATCTGGCACCCTGTAAAAATAGACCAAGGTGCCCATGGGGTGCTCTCTAGTGCACTCCTGTTCACTTTTGTCCTCTTTTCTTATTTCGACTCCCCTGACTTTAATTCAGAGGTGTTGTGAAGATGGGCTGGTTGAAGAGAAGAGAGGTGAGGAAGCAAAGCATATTTGACGAGGATGTAGTGAAAGATGAGAGGACTCGACAATGTCAAAAAGGAGGAGCAGAAGTGAAGAGGCAAATGGAAGGATGATAGGGAAGAGGAAAATGGACAAAGATGAGGAGAGGATGCTTACAGAAATGTCTCCTTCCATCAACCCAGTGTCCACCCACAGTGTGATGGCAAACCCTCGACACCGATTGGCTGTTCGGTGTTGGGCGGAGGAGGCGGGGTGAAGGCTATGAATATGTATGAACTTTAACTGGCTGATATACTGCTGGAGAAAGAGGTTGATGGCAACAAGGGAGAAAGGGGGAGGAGGAGAAGACCAAGACATGAATGGTGGGAAGGACAGAGAGGGGGAGGGGGAGCTTGATGACGGGGAAGGGAGAAAAAAAAGGGTAGCTTGAGGAAGCAAGGGGGAGGGGGATAAAGAGGAAATGATGGACGTCGGTGGATGAGGAGGGATGGAGCGAGTGCAGATGAAGGGAGCCGAGAAGAGGAGCGGTATCAGGAGGATTCAGAGGACACTAATGAGACAAATTAATCATACCACACACACAAGCACACATGCACACCCTCCTTCTCACTTTAACCCCTGAGAGCTCTACTCGACAGCGCGCGTATGGGTGTGTATGTGGGACAGGAGAGAGAATAGGGTGAAAGGGGGGAGAAAAAAAAATCTATGTAAACACACACACACACAAGCCTGGGGCTGGCATGCTATGGGGTGTAGGATGGGATTATTTATGTGATTGGATAAGTGAGAAAAGGGTCCCAGCAGACAATACTGTGTATTCGTTACACACAACACCAGAGGTGTGTCTACAAGGCAGAGCGGAGCGCTAACTGTGTGCCATCATGCTGGCGTGATTCTGGACAGGATAGCTCCTGACCTTGATATTTTAAGTCAGTGTAAATCATTTTGAATTCTGGGGGATGATTGTGAAAAATGTAACTATTTTTGCCATTAAGGAGAACCGGTTCAGATCATGGATGGATGAATAAAGAGTTCACATGTAACTGACCAAAAATAATCTACCTTGTAAATACAGGTATACTAGTGCATGTGATGGGAAAGAAAGGTGTCACAGTTAAGCTAAAAAAAAAAAAAAGGGGGTGGCGGCAAAAAAGTGTCAAGGACCACAAAACCCTGAATCTTTGACCTATGCTACATCAGCCATCTTGTGTTTATATTAAAATACTTGTTTTGACATAAAACACACACACAAGAAAGGACATAATACAGTACAGTATGTTTTTTTTTTTAATGCCTTTAAAGGTTACGCCAAGTCAAAAATGTCCTTTACACTAACTTGTTCTATGCACCATCACTAGTCTAAACACGGCATTCTGGTTAATATTGCCATTTTGGAATAAGAATTAAGCATCAAAATACACCCGTTTTTATCCATCTAAAGGCCGCGGACATTTTGCTACTTGCTGTCAACAGAAAATGACATCACATTGGTTAAGAGTTCAGCAAGTCCCAAAATGGCCACCCCTTTTGTTGGATAAAAACAGGTGGATTTTTCAGTTTAATTAATGTTCCTTATACGTAATATTAATTAGAATGCCATGTTTAGACGAGTGGGAGAATTTTTTTTTACCTGACTTCCCCTTTAACCCATTAATGCCTAAAGCGCCTGCCAAAACATGCCTCTGAAACCTACAGGTGACTATGGAATCCTCCCCAAAAATCTAGTTTTCCTGAAAATTCTACAATATTGTCAATGCCTACTTAATAATTGATATCTCAGTCGCTGAAGCAGATAAACATAATTCCAAAAACATTTGAGAGCTTACACACAAACTTTTTTTATTTATTATTATAAACCTTCAATACTGCATAAAAAAATAAAAAATTTCAACAAACAACCGCATCTGTGTGTATATTTACCTTAAACACTGGTGCGCACTTGTAACAACCTCGGAAAATCAAGTGGTAGTTATTCGTCGTACATTTCGTTTCAAAGCCATTTAAATTGTTAACATCCTCATATGTCTTAACTATATGTCACTGTCAACTGGTACCACTTGTTCGAAGTACTCGGTGCACCACGCCGTCTATCACCATCATCTTTTTCATAACTCCTGCGAATGTGCGTCAGTCATGAATGCTCGAATAAAATTCCAGCAAATGCTACGAGACCCACATCATCCTCACGTGTATATTCTGATGCATTTCATCAATAATAGTCCATCAAAACAAAACAAAATGACGTATCCGCTTTCCTGACTTTAAAGGTAGAATGGCTCTAGTGGTAAAAACTTGGTCATGCGCTCCCGGCCAAAATGGGTTAAGACAGCTTGGGGCTGGGAGCTCTTCGGACAGCTTGCTGTAATATCGTACCATTAGTAGATTTTGTTGTTCAGAAATGGGCTATTCCTGCATTAGCAGCAATAATATGTAGTTAGCCTGATTTTAATCATATGTTTTCATTTCCATCGCACCCGTTTCAACTGAAAAGCATTGGATTTGGCTGTTTGTTTCAACTGCATTTGTGATGCTGAAACACAAACATTTTAAACCAGAGCTGAAAGTGAGTTGAAAACAATATCATTTCCACGCAAGTGCAGACATTGTTAATGGAAATGGAGGAAATGTCTGAGTATGTCACAAACAAAACAACAATAGCAAATCACGGGGCCAAACACTTGTTGAATTGAAACTATTAAAGAGATCTGTGAGGACAAGGATTTTTGACAGTGTTTACAACAACTCAGGAGTTGTGCAAACGTGCACATTTAATCAATTCAAGTAGCCCAAATACTCGGGCAGGGCATTAAGAACCTCACAATTTAATTAGAATTGAATTATTTTGGTTGAAATTTCAATTCAATTTTGATTCTGTAGGTTGTGATCTGATTCGATTTAATGTCGATTTAAAAGCTTTGATTTTGATTCAGTATTTAGTAAAATATACACATGCATGCAATAATACAAGTTGCTTTAGACAATCTGTACTACATTGAATTTGGCATCATAAACCAAATTGGGAAGTTGTGTCGTTTGCTTTCATGCCAGTGTATAACATGACATTAACAGTCTTTGTGAGGGTCTTTGTGTTGGAAAAAAAATTCAACAGCACACATTAACATGACTAATCTCTGTGAAACAGCAGATAATGTCACTGGGATTTTTTTTGAATGTTGTCCCATTGCATAGAACAGTTGTGTTTAAAACTTCTGAACACAGAAGATTTTTGATCTTTTAATAAGTTTAAGGGACATTTTCTTGCATGTGAACGTGTTTTATTACCTCCTCCACATTTGAGGCAGTCTTGGCTGAGGTCTCCATAAATATGAGGCCGTGTTCTCTGGCAAACGCTTCCCCTTCCTCTTTCTTTACCTCTCTCCGTGACTCCAGGTCACTGAAACGTACAAACATGCAATGGTGTCATAAGTCATTTTAAATGAGGAAGCAACCATGCAGTCAGTCAACAGTTGAGGCTCTCATTACACTTTTTTTTCCATTGGGGTGCACACGGTCTTCATCTAATCCCAAATATAAACTACATATTTCTTTTGATTTTTAGTCCACCCAACAACAACAAAGCGCCTCTGAGTATGACATGGAGCTACACAAGCGGGTGTATCTGAATACAGCATTTGGTCAGTGACAAGCTGAGCTTTGTTGCAACTTCCCTTTTTTAATGTAATGAGAAAGTTTATCAACCAAAGTACACACAACATTACTATTCTCTGCAATTACATTGACAAGCTCTCTTTTGACATACATCTATCTTACAAAACACATTACTCAACTTTAGGTGCAAATTGAGCCAATAGGGTTGTGAAAGAGTACTTTATTTAAAATTTCGATTTTTTTTTTCATCTTAAAATGTCTGCAATGTGGCTTAGTAGATAAGTTATCTAGATGACCTATATTTCCACTAGCGCTTTTTATAAGCAAATGCTCTCGTTACATAGGGTTAATGGCAAAATCCTTCAAACATGCACTCTATCTCTTACCAAAACAAAAACAAACCTCTTGTTGCCAATGAGCATAATGACCATATTGGAGTTGGAATGTTGGCGAGCATCCTCTAACCAGGTCGTCAAGTGGAAAAAGGTGTCCCTCCTGAAATAAAAAATGGAACATGACTTGATCAGAGCATGACACATTCAAAGCTACAGTACCAATCAAGAGATTTGTTAGAAAACCTTGGTATCCACAAACACATTTCTGGGAAGCAGGTGGATCGGAGCGCTGCTCCATCTCACCTGCTCCCAATTTTAATGCAGCACACACACACTTGGATATACACCGGGTGGGGTCACAACCACGGTGTAGGGGTAGATTTCGCCAGTCGGCGATCTGCGAACTCAGTAACAGGGTTAGTTTTCACTAGGCATGCTGGCGTGACGACCGGGACCTTCCCTGCCGGGCTTGGCGTCCGGGAGTGCCACCCGTCTAACCAGGTGCTCCCTTATCCCCTTCCGTCCCACCACGCGGCTGGAGTTTGGGTGGGCGCGGGTGCCCTTGATATTCAGATGCTCTGGCCCCTCTCTGGCACCGATTCCTGAGTACGGGGGGTCCCCGGGATTTGGGGGTCGGGTTTGAGATGCTGGCGGGGGTGGGTGGCAGCTTGTTGAGGGGGCGGATGGTGGTACGGGTGGCTGGGTTGTGGTGGGTGGCGGGTGTGGGTGCCTGGTGGGCCTGCCGTGCTCCGTTCTCCTGCGTTGGGTTTGGGGCGCGGGCCATGTTGAGGGGCGCTCCGGCCTCCTGGGTTTGCTCTCAGGCTGGTGGCCCCCGCGGGGCCCGGGGGTTGTGCCCTGGCGCTGCCGCGGCCTGGGGGCTCCCTGGGGGGTTGTGCTTGCCCTGTCCTGGCCGGGGTCAACGACTCCCTTCTTTGGTGGAGGTTTTCATGCATGCTAGATCCACCACACCAGCATCTACCGACATTCAAACACAATCTGCTTCTTCCTCTAGTCGCTGAATCAGTGGAGGCTGATGTCTGTGGATCTCACTCTGCTTCATCTTCATCATCTTCCTTTCTTCAGTCTTTCCTTTGGTCTCTTGAGGTCTCCCTAATTTGTTGGAATTTAGATGTTTCTGGGGTTGGTGAAAGATTCTGGTTTGTAACCCTGTGGGTAGTGGTGGTGGTGGGTGGTGTCTGGTCGGTGCTGGATTTCACTTTTCTTTGATCCTTCCTCGGGTCTTCTGACAACTTCATGACTAGCGGGATTCTGAAGTCTTCGGTTTAGGTAAAGGATATAGGATTTTTAATAGGTTCAGGTGAATAAATGATCACAAATTCACATGCACGCACATATGCACACACACACACAAAAAAAAAAGAGAGAGCAATGATGATGACATGTTGAAACGGTAAGATTACCGAATGAACAATACTGAGCACTCTCTTAAAAAAACAACAACAACCTTGGTATTCCTTCCAGAATTCGAATATTCTAAAATTATCGTACAAAAATAAGCCACTGGTTGCAAATGAGATCTTCCACAATTCCACACACACACACACACAAAAAAATATATATATTTGATGTTGCAAAAATGAGTAAACAACATTCAAAGTAGCAAAACTAAATTTTTGTTAATATAAAAAATATAATTTACAAGAACTCAAACACTCAAATATTGTTCTTGTGGTCGCTGAGAGAAGGATTTTTAAAAAAGCTTCTTTTTTTTCCAAAAGGGATGTACTCAACTGTTTTTGCTGTTTTCTATAAAATACCTCACATTTCCCCAGTTCAACGTTAACAAATTCACCAATTTTGACTGAAATGTGAAAACAAACAAGCAGCATTTTTATGTAATGTTTATATCTATTTATATTTATTGTATTGTAGTGTTTCTTTAATTTAGAGAACAAACTGTTAATGACGACCATAAACACGGCAAAATGGTCCTTGCACTTTATTTTGTATTAACACACGTAATCATCAAGGGACTGGTTGCTACATATCGCTCGAAGAAGTGACACCTTTTTGGGGGAGTAATCCTCCTGGTTTCAGATGGCAAAGTCCAATCAAGAGAAAACTTTGACCCATTTTTTTTCTTTCGGACCAAAGGTCATGAAAAGGTCCTAAATGCTTATATAAAAAAAACTCTTGGGGACTATAAACATTTTCCTTCAATGTGACTTGATTGTGATTCTGTTTATACAGGACTGTGACATATTAAAAGGTGGTCCTGTGTGAATCACTTGTTTGGTTCTGCTGCCACTGCCGCTGTTCAGGGTTACTTGGCAACCCTGATATTTTACATTTATGAACCCTGTGAATACAGGACTTCCACAACAAATGTTAATCTTACGAGTGCAGACAGTTAACGGAGTCTGTGGCTTGCTCTTACCTTGTGATGTCGTAGACAAGCAGCGCTCCTGCTGCTCCTCTGTAGTAAGACCTGGTGATGGACCGGAACGACTCTTGACCAGCCTAGAGAGAAACATACATATGTTCACAAAGCGAAATTGAATTCTGAATAATAAAACTGGGTCAAGTGATGACAATACCTGATTGTTTGGTTTTACTTTAACTGTACTGATATGGTTGAATTCTGACCATTTTGTCCTAAAATAAACGGATGGGTTTTAGGTGATTTCGGTGTGTCGTGATAACCAACTAGCTTGTCCAGTCCTGATTCCCCAAGCAAACTCCAGCTCCAGGATTTTGGGAAGTTGTGGAGCAGACGGGACAGAGCAGTATCTGTAACTGGATACAATGGAGTCCTCTCTTGCTTGCTCCATCTATCTTTCACAATTTCTTTCTTTCTCTCAGAGCATGTGTTAAAACGTCCATTTATCCATTCATAAAAAATAAGAAAATTCCCATCAACTAGTATCGACATAACATTTTAAGAACAGGCCACCAGATCATCTTTTTCACTTACATTACACCCCTTCTTTTATTCCTGTTTCGATGTCTCACCTTCACCATCTGTTCCTTACATCCCTCATCGTTTCATTCTCTCCTTAACTACACCTTCTCCTTAACTACACCTCCATCGCTCCGCTCACCAGCAAGTGTTCTTACCAGTTACCACCCCCCGAGCCATGTCTATTCATGCCCTGTCTCCATCCAATGTACAGTGACAATGTTGCCTGTGTCTCATCTGGGCCACAGACGCAAACAAAACACACTCAGTGCCAGCAGCTGCAGTTGGGCACTGCGTAGAGCTCAGCTGTTAAACCCGACAGGCAGGCAGTGGTTGAATCACTCAACCAGTCATCCAACTTTGTCAGCCTGTCTGGCGGTGGATGAAGCAAGCACTCACCCACCGAGTCAGAGAACTAACGAGTCAACCTAAGCAAAAAGTCAGTTGGACAGCCGTCCAGGAAACACATTAAGCTCGTACTGCTCAACAAACTGACAAGTTAGTGGTGTTATATCATATCCAGATACAAACAACAGACTGCCAATCTTTTAAATCACAGAACACATGAACTACAGTTGACATGTTTCAACTCGTCTTTATGCGAGTCTGCAGCTGGCTGAGATGTGTCATCACAACTGACATCACTGCCTGTCTGCTCAACACCATCAGTTTTTTACAGGCCTGCAACATTTCTAATAGAGTTCTGGCGCACCCTGCTGGTCAGATTATGTGCATATTACACACTACACAGAAAAATTGAGGCACTCTATAAAAAAATCTGCATTTATAATAGCAGATCTTAGTTTTGATTAATACTCAAGTAATAACTCATTTCTATTTGGCCATTTTGGTAGCTAAATAAGTTAATTGTATAGCACTGTAAAGTTCAGTAATGGGTATATTCTTAATACCTAAGAATGTTTACAGTATTATTCATAATGACTTATTAATGTTCCATTAAAAGTGTAAGATGCAAATTCAACACTTAATTGAGTGTAGATATACTATTTACATAAATAGTAGACACTATCAAAAACACTCATTTTGTAATGTGCAAAACTATCATTTTAATTCATGCAAATCCAGACAACAGAATTAAAAACTATATACACTTTACCGTATCCCAGATCTGCAGTTTGATCTGTTTGCCATCTATTGTGATCATCCTTGCTCCAAACTCTACCCCTGCATTTAGGAGTAAGAGAAATGAGTTAGTCAATACATGAATAAATAAATAAATAACCACTAGATACACTGCCCACTGCGCTCCACAATTATTGGCTGGTTAAGATGTGTTCTTTAGCTTCTAATAAATTCTGTACTTTTAAATATGACCAAAATTAACTCATTCACTCCCAGCCATTTTCACTGAAGCAATCCTGTTCACTTCAAGCTGTTTTACTGGATTTGAACTGATTTTGCGAGGCCCACAGAGTATTGTGTTCTATTGCTATAAAAACATGGAACCTACCCAAAAGAAATATTAGAGTCTCTTCTTTCATTGGAAAAAAATAGTATATTTCTATCCATTTCCGTTTTACAGCAATTAGCATTAGAAAGCTAAGTTTCATCATTATTCAGAAATCTGTATAGAACTGTGGGTAAATTAGCTTTTTTTTCAACATGGCCAGGGTTGAGCTCCTTTGCTCGGCCACCTGCTGGCTGTTTTTGTAATAATTACCATTTCCTCAACCGTTCTCTGCAGTTGAGAGGCTGCATCAAAGCCTCTTGTATGCTCTAGCATAATTATTATTTTTTTTTTTACTTATAAATACGCAACCAGTTCAGGGTGTACCCCGTCTACTGCCCAAAGCCAGCTGGGATAGGCTCCAGCGCCCCCCGCGACCCTTGTGAGGAAAATCGGTTAAGAAAATGGATGGATGGACATATAAATACGTCTTTGGGACACTTAAAACATTTTAAAAGAGGACAGATTTTTACTTTTTGGGGAGCAAATTAGTTAAGAAAAAAATTCAAGTGCATTTATCCAGTTGGGGGGGAAAGCCCACATTAAGAAATAATTATTTTACATCAGATCATTTGTGCCACAATTATTAGCAGCTGTGATGGTAATACTCTGTACAACCCTCTTTTGCCCAAAAAACTGCACCTATCTTATCCTATAATGTTTCCACAAGAAGGCATTATACAGAAAGAGGGCTCATCGAACAGCGACCAGGGTCATCTCCTCTGCTCTCTCCCCTTTAATTTATTCCCCAGGTTTTCAATAGGGTTGAGGTCTGGGGACCGACATGGCCGTGGGAGGAGCTTGATTTTGTGTCTGGTGAACCATTTCTACAAATTCCAGTATGAGTGTGCGCTTTTGCCATTAAAAATTGACTTCAAGGCTTTCAACACATCTTAACCAGAGGTGCCAATAATTATGGAGGCACTCTATTTTACGGACTTCTGTCCGTACAGTAGGTACGTAAAGTTTTCCTATCCCTTTAAAATTGTCACTCTTTGTTTCATTGCAGCCATTTGCTAAAATCGAAAAAGTTAATTTTATTTCTCAGTGATGTACATTCAGTACCCCACCTTAACAGAAAAAAGCAGAAATGTAATGTTGACATTTTCACCCCATCTTAACAGAAAAAAACAAGATATGTAATGTTGAAATTTGCGCAAATTTTTTTTTAAAGAAAAAAAGAAACCCTGAAAAATCACATTGTCATAAGTCTAGCTTTGTTCAATTAAACCAATTGGACTTGATTAGAAAAGGCACACACCTATCTACAGTATATACAGGGTTCTTGCAGGAATCATTAAGTTAAATGTTAGACCTTTTTTTTTTTCTTGACCTTAATGAGAATTCTTTTTAGACCAACTTAAAGTCATAGCAAGCTGGTGCTTTCCAGCTTTCACGTGTGACTCGAGGGCCTTCACGCCCAAAGTCCCCAACTTTATTTTTTTGGCATACTTTGCAACGAGCTGAGTGCCTATCGCCTGCTACCTTTACCAACCAGCTGGATAACTCGGTACTTTAAAACCAATACTTGTTAAACTGACATTTACTAATTTTACAGGAACACGTCCACACTCCCCATTCTGACTAACTGCATGAACTCGTGGAAATGAAAACTTGAAAGGTACGGTACGCGGTAGTGGACACACTGAGCCACATAATAATAATGCTACATTCACACCAAAAGTGAAGAGAGCGTTTCGCTGCCGGAGTGTATACAGGCGCTTCATTTGCGCACACCGAAGAGAGGGGCTTTGCTTTGCTTCACTTATCGCAGCCACTTCCACTACGGCAAAACTCCTTTCAGAAACAAAATGTTTCAACATTGCAATCAAGTGGCCGACACTGTGCTATAATGTTGTAGCTAATGCAGGGTTCTACGTTAAGCCATTTCGGGTGGTGGCCCTGCCAGAACCAGCACTGGCCGTGTATATCGCTAGCCTTGGGCCAATAGCTCACATCAGAATTTGGTCAATTTAAACATTTTCAAATCAACACTATTAATCGTCCCTACATGTGTGTATTTTTATTTTACAAATGATTCACCAATCTCGAGTGTTGAAAATCGCTTTCTTTCTTTGATGGTCCAACATTTTTTCCCCCCTATAGACAGTTCTCAGAATGGATGGAGCTGATATAATAATTTAAAACTTAGGCAAATTAAATTTTAGACCTCGGATGAAAATATGGGTGTTTTTTTAAAGACATTTAAGGCCTTAAATGGCAGTCCCTGAATTTTAGGCTTTTTAAGACTTTTAAAGATCCTGCAGGAACCCTGTATATAAGACCTTCCAGGTCACAGTGCATGTCAGAGCAAATGACAATCATGAGGTCAAAGGAACTGCCCACGGAGCTGAGAGACAGAATGGTGGCAAGGTTACAAAATCATTTCTGCAGAACTCAAGGTTCCTAAGAGCACCGTGGCCTTTATAAAACAGTTTTTCAGTTGCAGGGGCAGAACGACTGGTTGCAACTGAAGGAAAGATGAGTACGGCCAAAAACAGAATTATCCTGGAAAAAAAACTCTTCCAGAGTGCTCAGGACCTCAGACTGGGCTGAAAGATTCTCCCTTCCAACAAGACAATAACCTGAAGTACACTGCTAAAATAACAAAGGAATGGCTTCGGAAAACCTCTGTGACCATTCTTGACTGGCCCAGCCTGTGCCCTGGCCTAAACCCAATTAAGCATCTTTGGAGAGACCTGAAAATGGCTGTCCAGTATCCACCAACATTCACCATCCAACCTAACGGAACTGGAGAAGATCTGCAAGGAATAATGCCAGAGGATCCCAAAATCCAGGTGTGAAAGACTTGTTACATCATTCCCCAGGTTGTACTAACTCAAAAGGGTGGAAGTGCCAATACTGAGCAAAGTGTCCGAATATTTATGACCATTTGGTATTTCAGTTTTTTTTATTAATAAATATGCAAACATTTCAGTGTTTTTTTTTGTCAAGATGGGATGCCAAGTGTGCATTACTGGAGGAATAAAATTAACTTTTTCGATTTTAGCAAATGGCTACAATGAAACAAAGAATGAAAAATGTAAAGGAGTCTGAATTATTTTCTTTCCCACTGTATGTGAAGTCGAAACTTGGTTGACAAACGCCCCTCCCATTTCACAAACAAACATTTAGATATGCTTTCTCTCACAATGTGCAAAGGTGTGATCTATGCGTTTCATACATGAAGTGTAACTGCTTTTAGGAAGCGAAGACATTTGACATAAAATTATAAAAGAAGTAAATGGTTGTTGTCTATTGTTCTAAAATAATGCTTTTATTCATTGAACTAATGTTCATGCTTTCATTTTGTTAAGTGTGGTAGTGAGTGCACCTGGATGTGACGCTATTGTTAGGCCCATTGAGAAGCCTTGCTGTGTTCACTGTCAACGTAGATGCTTTCTTTATTTCTGTTAAAAGCTCTGGAATAAATATTCCTGAAGGTTACACGGAATGGAATTGTATATGTTTTTATTTCAAAGTCTAAGATCAGCTAACTCTATAGTTTCTTCAAAATAGTGTTTTTCCCCTCACTTATCAAATTACATTCCAATACATTTTTAACGACCCCCCAAATAACATGCATAGGGCTGGAAAAAAATAAAAACAAAAACACTGGTCTGCATAAAAAAATGACAACAAGAATGACAAATATTTTCTAGATTAGTGTATCTCAGTAATAGTGAATAGCATCCATCAATTCCACTTTTCTTTACTGGAAATGTATGCTTTAAAAGGCAGACTGTCTTACCAATAGTGAGGTCGTGAACAGGTTGAAACCGCTTGTCTGTGAACTGTAGTAGTAGGCATGACTTTCCGACACCTGAAATGAGACATGTAAAGAGATCATCACCATCATCATAGGTTTTGAAAATTTTAGATCAGTAAAAAGATTAAATGTTCCACCTTATTGCCAAAAGGGTCAATGTTTGATTTATACACAATAATGAGAATCATAATCAATAAAACACTGCAAGAATACTAGCCAACTTTCTCAGTTGAATTCAAGAGGTTGAAATATTTGTCATCCTGCATTCATTCAAAATTGACCCATTTAACTGGTAATATTATGAACATAGTTTGCAAGCCACTTTGAAGTCCACTCTTGCTCTGAATTTCCTGATAGAAAGCTCGGCTGACTGATTGATTCCAGGAAACTGATTGTTGTTAACTAATCGCATCCTGAAGTAACTGAGACAAAAATGAAGCGCACTACTTGGCTGCAACACACAGTGGTTATGTTAAATCAGGCTCAATTAGATTGAATCTGAACAAGATCACAACTTCGGGCTACTGTACATCCATGCAAGTTTTTCTACAAGCAGTGGCTGACAAAACAGGGCGATTCTTTGTAGTGTTGTTCCCATACCGTTTTTTGGCCCCCGATACCGATTCCGATACCCAGCATTGATACTAAAGTTTTTTTTTTAACATGAAAAAGCTGCCCTGCCATTGGTTCAGAGCATTCAAGGGCCAATAGGGTGCGTTAGCTCGGCATGCAGTGAACATGTCACACATCAGTAAATGTCGTGCATTAGCAAAACACAAGATGCTGCATTCAAAATCCTATATTAGAGTCAGAATTAATGGTATCGGCATATTACTTTTTAGTACTCACCGATACCACTGTTTTAATGCAGTATCGGGGCCTCTGCCGATACCAGTATTGGTATCGGAACAACACACATTATTTGATATAGTTTTAAAAGAAGACATAAAAAAGTGTTGCTTTTATGTGAACATTTTGTTCTTTAAGGCTATATTGGTGTTGAAATTTATCACTGTGAATAATTCTGAGACAATTTTCTGTTTCTCAGATCCATACATATATGCCCCATTTACATGTGCAATTTTTTTTTATGCGTGTACATTTATTATAACTTATCATTTGTAAATATTCAATTCTGCTTGTGAATTGTTGAATGCACGTCTGTGGATCAGCAGGCACGGGCATTTATTTTTGGGACAAACATCACACAGTTTAAGATACAGACAAGTTCCAAGCATTCACATCACTGTGGACAGACAGGCCGTCCTTCCTCCGTCCGCTAAAATGCTGCTGTCCCGTTCAATGGGAACGACTCGGCTCCTGTTTTTTGTTTAAAAATTAGAAATTGAAAATGATTGATCTGCTCCAGCACGCCCGCGACCCTCGTGAGGATAAGGCAGCGGTTCAGATAATGGATGGATGATCTTGTATTATGCGTTTATGATCTAACAAATCGGGTTTATTGTTTAACAAGTCAGGAAAAAAAGTATTTGTTTCCTCTCAAGCTCGCTTTGCCTTCAAACTGGAAAACGTTTTTACTTAGCAGCTAGTACTTCTTCTATGTGGCAGCAGCAGAACAAGGAGAAGCAGAAGGACATCTTCTGGCTTCAAGGCAAAGCAAGCTCCAAGATCCGATTCCTACGTTATAAACCAATCACCAGCTAATGCTTTAACTGTTCCCTTCCCATCTGCATTCCTTTTTTGTGGCACACTGAATGAATAGCCAAACAGCACTTGTTGCAACGGGAGCACGTAGGGGAGGAGACTGGCTAAAGTAGTGAAAAAGGCTTTCAACCACCAGCCTGTTACATTTGGCATAAAATAACTGCATTTAATCAAAAAAGAATGTCACAGCAACTGTCAAACACGAAAAGTAATTTGATGCATCAGGGTTTCTACGTTAAGCCTTTTCGGGTGGTGGCCCTGCCAGAAACAGCACTGTACCAGTAATGTCGCTAGCCTTGCGCCGATACCCCATGTGAGAATTTGGTCAATTAAAAAAAAAAAATCACAAATTTATACTATTAAATATTTATCGGTCCCCACGTGTGTGCATTTTATTTTATTTATTTTTTATTATTTACCAATTTTGAGTGTTGAAAATTGCGTAAATAAAATATCTAGTAGCCGCAAAAAATCCCACACATGATATGTGGTTGTACAAGCTCTTTTCAAGAGAAGTGCAAATTACAAAGAATTATATTCAATACAGCAATGCTTCAAATAACATTTTGGAGTACAGGTGAATGTCCCTT
Organism: Leptonotus elevatus; assembly: GCF_054856555.1. Lineage (NCBI taxonomy): Eukaryota > Metazoa > Chordata > Actinopteri > Syngnathiformes > Syngnathidae > Leptonotus > Leptonotus elevatus. Next base: position 35,433,097 of record NC_141239.1, on the reverse strand, counting down.
TTTCCACATAAGCTATCATGGTGTGTCCGTCTGAACACTAGGTGGCACATTGGGTCACACACCCACATAATATTAAGACAGCCGAAGAAGAAAGGCACAAAGATCGGATGGATTGTAGCATAGTGTGCTAACTGCTCAGCTGTTAATAAAATGTATAAATACAAATACAAGATTAATTGCTGAGAATTGCTCATCAAACTCAATGTCTGGTACAAGCAAAGAGGCTTTTATCTGCCGTGATTGGAGCGCAACGAAACTCGATGCAACGCTAACCACCACACACCACGTTTTGAGGACAGATTCGAAACTTAAGTGAAAAAAATAACATGCTCTTATCTCAACCATTAATTAAGTATTAAGGCAATTCATTACAGACAGCAGCTGCTGTAAATAGAGGGTGTAAGGGTAAGTAAAATTGTGAATGGCTAGATAATAAGTTGGCCCTAAAAGTTTACAGTGGTGGTTCGTTCGGACCAGCATTAGCTAATCTAAGGTGGTCCAACAGACTCACGTGGTGGCCCCCCGGGCCTTCAGGCCACCGTTAATGTCGACCCCTGCTACTCATCATGGCTGACGTCAGCCTAGGGTTGGGAACCTCTGGGTACCTCACGATACTATACGATACGATACGCGATTCAAGGCTCACGATAACGATTATCTCATGATACCGCAATTATTGATATATTAGTCAGGTAATAAACCCACGATAAAACTAATCAAGACATAAATGTATGTTTTTTCATTGAAAAATGTTTTTCTTTTTGTACCATCACTGAAACAAAATATTCAAACTGGTGTCTTCTTCACAGTGAGTACTTAAGTGTATTTTTTTTTTAAACAAATACAAATGTCTTCTTAACAGAGACCACTTTCTGTGAACACATTTGTGTCTTTCTTAAACACTATTGTCATTCAACATGTCAGTCAGTTACATAGTGAATGGTTTCATTTTATAAACTGTGATGATTTTTTTGTGTAACATTGCAAAAGTAAATTAATAAAATTACTTAATTAAATCAATATTAATATTGCTCAGAAATTGTGTGCTTCAAAAAGTTGAACCATAAAATATGTTTTAAAATGTTACGTATGCAAAACTGAGTCAGTTGCTGGACAGATAATAAATGTCCTACACTAGGAAAAGTAAGCTCATGAGTCTTCTTCGCCTGAAGACTTCCATACATTTCCCCGCCACTCTTATGAGGCGCTCCCCCTAGCGGCCTGCCAAGTAATTGCTCAATAAGTAATGAACAAGCCGTTATAGTGGCTGTATATTAACTTCAAATATAGCGATACTTGCGTAGGCGTATTGATAATCTATTAGGAGACACAGTATTACGATTTATCGCGATATCGATATATTGTCACTCTCCAAGCTGTAACAGATTAATTTCTGGTTTTTGAGCATGTTCTTACGATGTAGCTGTTGCCTTATTCTGTTGTGGCCAGAGAATGTGACCGTGGCCACCAAGTAGCTCCACTCCTGAAGGTTACACTCCGGGCTTCAAGTTCATGTCAATTACAGGTTATTATTGCAATTAAAAAATATGTTTGTAATAGATCAAATTAATTAAAGACATACAGTGTTTTTCCAATAATTGATTATGATTTAGTGACTGGTCTGATTTGTAACAGAAAATAGGAAAAGAATGAGGTTGTTTTCCACAGTAAAAACTGATATATTTTTTCTCTCCAATTGTCTTATTTTAGGCGGCACGGTGGCTGACTGTTTAACACATCCGCCTCCCAGTGTAGAGAACGTGAGATTGAGTCCGGGCTTAGGCCTTCCTGGGTGGAGTTTGCATGTTCTCCCCGCGCTTGTGTGGGTTTTCTCCGGGTACTCCGGTTTCCTCCCACATTCCAAAGACATGCATGTAACCAGTTCAGGGCGTACCCCACCTACTGCCCGGAGCCAGCTGGGATAGGCTCCAGCGCCCCCTGCGACCCTTGTGAGGACAAGCATTTAAGAAAATGGATGGATGTTTGTTTTAACTTCCCACAAAGATAGTCAGTCTTCTTTTATGAAGGACTACAAAAATCTGATATTTATTTTTGAGAGGCTCGAATCAGAGGACTTGGACAACTTTAAGATAAACAATGGCTCTAATTGATCAATAAATTATCAAAATAGTTGATTAATTTTATGATATACTGGTGACTAATTGACACATTTTTACATCGCTACTTAAAATATCATACCAATAGCCAATAACGACAAAAGTCTACCTAAACTAACAGCTAAATTCACTCTTTTTTTTCTTAAGATAACTTCAAATGTAAAAGGAACTATGCCAGGTCCAGTTGTCTGACTTGTTTTAATAGCTGGCGGTATGTTTGATCTCGTACGTCTTTTAATTGACATTTCAGTAAAATTTAAGTTGTTTTATTTGAATAAGCTTGGTGTCTCCAAACATTAGGACAGGAGAAATAACGCTGCTTCCACAATGCAAATGAACTGTCTCGGTCCTCATGAGGGCAGGTAACTGTCCAGATGCAAACATGAATCATTGCTTAACCACGTAGTACACACTCACAGACGTCGACGAGAACAAGATCTCTATAGAAAGAAAATACAGTAACAGGCCCGAGACGCTAGTACGCAATCGCCGTAAATATAAAAGAATAATAACCGATGTACGCCATTTCATGGAATATTAGAGGCTTGGCTTTCCGAACTGGCCTCCTGCTGGCTCTTGTTTATTGGCACGTCAACGACGTTGATACTTCGAGCACATTATATTCCCAATGCCACGCATGGTTGTTTACTAATGTGATAGTCGCTTGCGTAATATTTGGTTAAACTCCAAACGCTGGCTAGACTGTTCACTGAGCTAGCTGGCTGCAGCTAACACCCCCACCCTGGACGCAATTAGACCAGAGGCCCGTATTGTTTCGGCGAATGTCAACAGCTACCACTATTTGGAGAAAAAAAAAACCTGACATAGTTTTACATCTCTTCGCTTGATGAACATGACTCCTTCTTAAAAACAATCTTGTGCTGCTGCGACAGCAGCGTAGGACGGGAACTGTCATCCCTCCTCTGCGTTTCTGCTTTTACCACGTCATTGGACATCCAACACTGCGGAAATGGATCGCTAGCGCCATGCTAACAGCTAGCTACATGCTAACATCTCGTCTCGCTTGTTGCAGCCTACCTGTGTCTCCGATGATGATGTATTTGAAGAGGTAAGCGTATGCCATGGCCCTCGATTTGCGCAGTCAGCTGTCCAGACTATCACACCTTCGTAAACCCGACCGTATACTGCGTGGAAAGGCTGCTTGTCAGCGTGTTAGCCTGTTTTTCTGTGTCGGCGCTGAAGAAGGAACAATAAACAGCCTGAGCCTCAACTCTACGTCATTAGGCCCGCCCTCGCCACGCTACACAATTTGTACTTCACGTGTCCTCGGAAACTACAGCTGTCTTGTGGTTTACTGTCCAGTATGCTGTACTGAAACTTTCGACAGCAACTCTTTGCAAATGAAGTACTACATCTTAGACAGAAACATATTTAATAATAATAATAATGCATCAGATTCTGGTTATGATAAATAGCATAGCTTTTAGTTCAATGTTCCTTAAAAATAAACTATAGCGTTCTACATTTTTGAAACAGTTAAGCCATCCAGCCATCCAGCCATCCAGCCATCCATTTTCCGAACCGCTTATCCTCACTTGAGTGAAACATAAAATCTTTGTCATTGCCAAAATTTCCAAAACGTTTGACCATGACCGGACAAATTAAATGATGCATTTAAATGAGCACCCTTCTTTTAAAAGTAATTATCACAACAATTAAACGCACTCACGTAAACATGAACAAATATTTAAATTGTTGCTTCATCTGAGGTGTAGTGACTAATCTTTGCCTGTAGAGAGGAGTAAAGTGTCATGTTTGAGAAGTGGAAAATTGGCATGGATATGGAAGTAAAGTCCACATAAACTCACGTGTATACTCCATAAACTAGAGGCAGTTGGAATAGACCTCTCTTTCCCCTCTGAGTCTCAATTATGTATTTATTTTGCCAAGACTGTTTGCCCACATTTGGGAACTGGGAACAGTTTGGAGAAGGTCATTTTCTATCCCAGAGCCTCAGTGCACAAAGGTCCATAAAGACATGCGTGGACTGAATTCGGTGTGGAAGAACTTGCATAGAATTTGGACCTCAAGCCCATCTTTCTTTCTCGCATTTGTACTTCCTGTAGCTGCAGTGCTCACGTGACCAACTAAGTCTGTTCTTTTTGGATGGATTAAAAAAAATAATTGGTAAGCAATCTTTATTCAATTTTCATTGTACATATATTTTTCTTTATATTCAATCAGCCATAATAAAATAATAATTGCAATAACATTCAGAAGTCTAAGTAATGAATGATGATGCATTTGAAACCTATCAATATATTGTTTATTAATATAATTTCATAATCCTATTTCCCTCAGTCAAAGATACATTTTCATCCGTGGTTTCAAAAGTGGGTCAGTCAGTTCAGTTCTATGGGTTTGAACCCTTTCGGTGTGGAGTTTGTAGTTTTTTTCTGTATTTGCATGGGTTTTCTCCATGTACTCTGAACGCCCCCCCCCCCCCAACACATTCTAAAAAATATGCATGTTGGGTTCATTGAAAACTCTAAAAGGTTGTTTATGCAGTACAACTGATGGCGACTAGTCCAGAGTGTGTGTACTTGCTCTAAGTCAGACCCTAATGAGGACAAACGGTATAGAAAATGAATGGATGGATGGTTTCTAAAATTATGTAACTCTGCTTCTGATCTCATGACTTGAGTAAAATCAGATGTATATCACAGACACAGAAAGTAGACTGACTGTCCTGCTTTCACATCCACAAGTTGGAAACAAGGGATTTCGCCTGCATTCCAAAGACAATTTCTTTATAAGGAATCTAGGGCAATTAACATCAGTGTCCTGGAGGATATGGAGTAAGAAAAGAAAAAAATATGGGGTTGGAGCCAATTACCTTTATGAAGTTGTCTTCTTTGATCCTAAAGTATAATAGCTCAATAAAGTTTCCTTGAAAACAGTTCTGACCATCACGAAGGCATCAGAGATAAACAACAACAATTTGGCCTCGTACTTTCTTTTGCCGACAGTTCTGTTTTCTCAGCCACCTCAGCCTTTTTGCTCAAGGGAGCGCCTTTCTATGGCCTCCAAAAGAAACACACCAGCATGACCTTCCTACCAGCTTCCAAACACTCACACACACACACGTAGCACAGAGAAACATAAGCAATATAAGAAAAACACAGCAGGAACGTAGTAATCTGTCATACAGGTTTATTATAAGAGTTCCCTAAAGAAAGCTCAAGTTGTGGGGGGGAATGAAATATATGTTGGAAAGAAGCCAAAGTGAGTGTGTGCACCTGCAGAGAAAGGGAGAGGGGGATGACAGTAAGCAACACAGAAAGGGGGCGGGGCGGGGGAGGAGCGTACAGAGTAAAGGAAAACGTAGAGAACTACAGCTCTGTAAATTTAAAATTAAGACAGGTTAGGCTGTAGCCGGGAATCCATCAAGGGGACTACAGAGACAAAGACTTCACTCTACGTCCAAGTGAACAGTGTGACAGGGAGTGAACTGGAAGTACAGACTGGTTTCCATCCAGAGTGAGCTGACTGCCAAACAGCATGGCTGACAAAGTGAATGAGGAATCAAATAAAAATCCAAGGAAAGATGAGCTGGACTGGGGCTATGAGGAAGGTAAGATGTTCTTCATTATGTGAAGGGATAAGAAGAATATTAGGTTATATACTCGATTCGTTTGACAAGGCATGACCCTTTAAGTTGTTTTCAATGTGCTGCATTTATCAATTGCAATGTGATGAGTGAATCTTTTTGTTTGTCTCACTCTGTCCCTTTACTTGCAACCTGTACTGAGGATTGTGCTGTATGCTTAATCTGTAAAACTCTTGCTGTAAGTATAATTATTTCACCATTAATTAATAACACATCATGCAACATTGATATTATTATGTTTTAAATTAATACTGTGCATGGTTGTGTCACTTTACAAGTTAACTTGAGTTAAGTGTTTCTTTTACAAGACTATTAAAAGACAAGTGTATATTTTGCTATCTTAAATTCCCATTTTTTCCTGCATATTATTATTTCATATGCCAAGCCCTTTAACGTTTGTATATTCCCTTTAACAAACAGCTAGAGTCACGAGCAAACAAAACATAGTCTTCAATGAGATAAAGTGGATTTACAAAGTGTACACACCCCTGCTCAAACACCAGGTTTCCCCTGGTGTACAAAAATGAGACCAAGACAAGTAATTTCAAAACTTTTTTCCACCCTTATTGTGGCCAAGAATCCACACAACTACATTTATTGAAAATTTTTTTTTTAAAGGGAAAGCAAACATAAAGAACTGAAATAATGTGTTTGCAGAAATGTGCTCATCTTATAAATGGGATGTGAACCAAACATATTCAAATTCATGTTAAATGGGCATCAGAGCACACCAGCCACCATTTAAAGTGACTCCAAAGTGCAGATGCTCCAGCACTCTTTACCTAACATTTCTTTTGCTCTGGATCTTCTCATGATCCGTCCAGGTCATTTCATTCTCAGGTCATTCACTCTAAAAAGAGAAATGCACAAAATTAATTGTTAACGGTTTACCAACTTTAAAAAATCGCTTCAATTGGTAACACACACGATTGAATTAAGTCAATCTGAAGTGAATATATCAAGTTTATTGAACTCATAATTAATTAAACCTAATATATTTACTTAATTCAATCGTGTGTTACCAATTGAAGACATTTTGGTTGCTCAACAATTAAATTTGTAATATTAAATTGGTTCAACAATTCTCTTTTTATAGTGTTGAATCAATCGCAACTCACTTCAGCTGGTTTCAGCGGTGTGTGTTTAAAAGTGATCTATAAATAAATTTCAGTTGAGTTAAAAAAAAAAGTTCCAAAATGAACAAATACATTGTATTTTCCCTTCATTTTAAAATGTTCTCAGCAGATAAGACACTCAACTGGCTCTTTAAAAATAAGGTAGACTGCAATCTTGTCCATTGTTCAAGTCATTTCCAAGCCGAAAACTTATTATGAATTCTTCAAAACAACAAAATGCCCACATAAGAAACTAAAGATTGCAGTAATGTTACACCAGTATAAGACTAACAGAAAGAACAGTTGCTGTGCTTTCCCAACCAAAGGCCAAACAAAAGTTTGTGGATCCTTTTAAACAGCTATACAGAAATTGTTCAAGCATTGAATACGTTGTTGTCAAGAGCTTAGTTGCTGAGGAAAGTGGGAATGTGAAGGCCCCCCTCACTCGTCACATTCACTCACTGCCTCTGCTGAGGTTGCAGCCAAAAGGAAAAGTGGCATAGGGCATTCATGCTTTCGTAAGACATGGAGAATCTGGACTGGACCCTTATAAAATCATCAAATGTATTCATGGTCTCTTTGGCTTTTAGACATACTATGAAGCCAAGGGTTTTACACAGTAATTGGTGTACAGTCATTTGGGTGGAATGCAAAATGTTGGCACAAGCGTACACAGTAAATTCTGTAGAGTAAATTTGACTCTATAGAGAGACAATTTGACTCTATTTAGAGTGGGACCAAACAGACTCCGTTTTAGAGTAATATTTACACTTGGAAGAGAGTAAAATAAAGAAATGGAAAAAATTAATACAAATAAAAGTCACTCAAGGGTTGAGGTACAAACTCCCAACCTTTAGCTTCGGAGACTGCCAGTCTACTCCCTGAGCCATGCAGCTCCTGCTGTGTGTTAGTGTATCACACGCGTCAGCTGGAATTTTCCTAACCCCCTCCCCCCATGTTTTTGGTTTCTTGGAGATAAGCAAACAATAAGAGGGGCATAGCTCAGGTGGTAGTGTGGCAGTCTCCCAAGCTGAAGGTCATGAGTTTGTTCCTCAACAGTTGAGTGATTTTTTTCCCCCAGTCCTTTATTTTACTCTCTTCCAAGTGTAAATATTACTCTAAAACTGAGTCTTTTTGGTCCCACTCTAAATTGAGTCAAATGTACTCTAAATAGACTCAAATTTAATCTACAGAATTTGCTGTGTACATATACTTTTTTTTTTTGCCGTAACAATGCTCTTTGGCAGTGACTCATACTGCCGTAAAGTCTGTTTATTTCCTTTTTAAATGGTGCCAAATCAGTAAAAATTATATAATGATTTATTGTTACAGCAAAAAATTATCTACCAAACACAATTTTATTATTTATGTGCAATATTTATTTAATGTGTTGAGATTGACCACAGTTGTTGGCACATGATGGTCCAACCCATGAGATGGCATCTTTACTGTTTTAACTCACAAAATGACACATCACATAGACTAAATTAAAGTTGCATGCTTTTGGGGGGCATTTATATACTCCACATAGGTGTAGAGTGGGGACTCCATTACCCAACAGCCAATGGTGAGTACCAGTCCCCCATCAACTTGAACTCCAGGGAGGCTCAATATGACCCATCCCTGCTGGATGTCCACCTGTCACCAAACTACGTGGTGTGCCGTGACTGTGAGGTCCTGAATGATGGACACACTGCACGCATCCTTCTCAAGTCCAAGTCGGGTATGCACGTGCACGGTCTGACTTAATCTTTCCTTTCCTAGTATGTATTTGCTCACACTTTTGAGTGCTGTGTTCAGTGGTCAGTGGTGGTCCATTACCTAGCGATCATGAGTATGAACTTCACGAGGTTCGATTTCACTGGGGCAAAGAGAATCAAAGAGGATCAGAGCACACGGTCAACTTTAAGGCTTTCCCTATGGAGGTACACACACACACACACACACACACACACACACACACACACACACACACACACACACACACACACACACACACACACACACACACACACACACACACACACACACACACACACACAATTTTGTTTTACTCTCTTTGTGGGGCCATTTCATTGACATAATGCATTTCCTAGCCCCTCCCCTTAACCCCAACCATCAAAAATGATTGCCTACCCCTATTCCTTATCCTAACCTCAACCATAACCCAAATCAAACCTAAATTCTGAAACCAAGTCTTGATCCTCAAATAGGGGTCTAAACTTGTGGGGCCCAGCAAAATGGCCCCACATAGACAGGTGGGCCCCACAACTCTGTGAAATCCCGATATGTTGGCCCCATTATGTAACAAAAACAAGATCACACACACTCACGACTATCATGAAATCAGGGGCACTCCAGTGTACTGTGAAGCGTTTTGATTTTAGTAACCTATGTGTCCTTCAGACAGCAATACTGTTTGTGAAATCCTTTCCATCTGGCAATAGCTGGCATAGCTGAGAAATGGCTAACTTTGTAAGAGTAGAAAGCCAACCTACCGTATGGTAACGTCACTTGCTATCTTGTTACCTTGTGACAATGGGTACTCCTGCAAGGCTCTGGCCAATAGTTTTAGACTGGATTCTGTTCAAATTTCCTGCCCTCTTTTTGCGGATGTGATGTCATTTGAAGCAGAGGGGGTGTGTAGTTTCATTTTGCAGCCACAGGTGGCAGTAGTAATTCAAAATTCAATTTCCTGCATTCATTAGCTGTAAGTTATATGTGTAGCATTTAAAATTGGACATAGAGCTGACTCCGTCATGACAAAGTTGTACTCTCCTTTTCTCCGCCCATATTATCTTGGATAAGAGTCTTCAGTCATCACCAGCTGATGGTATCCAACGCGTTGAGTCATTACTGCTTCGCACACCTGCAGACGACAATGACCTTTCAAATTCAGCTTGTGTTCTATTGTTTCTCTTTGAAGCTCCATCTAATTCACTGGAACAGCACAGTGTTCAACTCTCTGGAGGATGCTCTGGGGAAGAAGAATGGCGTTCTCATCATTGCTCTTTTTGTGCAGGTGAGCAAAACATGAAAGTCATTCAAAACACAATTGATTTTATTCTACAAACTCAAAATAAATGACGTACTTAAGTACTCTTAGGATGAGACATGGCAGACATGGTTGCAAACATAGAGAATTGTTGTGTGCCTGTGTCTCTTCATAAACTCCGAACACTAAACACATTCCTTTCCTTGTCATTTATTATCACTTTTTCTTACTTTTGTGTTGTACGAACATAAGACAGAGGCACGTGCACCCCTCGCTCAACAAGTTCCAATTCCGGTTCTACTGTCATCATTATCCTTTCTGCACATTTTCTCAAAAGTTTGTTTTAAAAAGTTTGTTTTAATGCCAAATCGTTTGACTTGAGGCGTATTAGCCTTTAAAAGACCTGCTTTGCGCTGGAGCATTTCTAATCAGTTTGTCCACATTCTGCATCATATGTTTGACCTGTTCTAAAAACACATCATGACACACGTTGGTTCTGCTAAATGTGCTTTAAAAAAAATGGCCATGTTTTCCTTCCTTCAATTGTGTGAGTTTTGCTTACCCGCGGAAGAGAATGTGTTTTCATTTGTGATTCGCTGGAATCATTTTACAATCACAATCGTCTCCCAAAGATACAGTGTTCCTCTGTTGACCTCTCCATATCTAAACTGTGCCAACAGATTGGTAAAGAGCATCTGGGACTGAAAGCCATCACAGAGGTTCTACAGGACCTGCAGTACAAGGTGAGAGTCACACAGAAAAGGTCAGAGCAGATGCTTTGTTTGAGCAGATAAAGAAATAATGAAGAGCTCTTTTCCAAAACCTTGTAAATCCGTTTACATTATTCTTAGAAATATTATTTACCCACACTTGCACATTTCATAATCATGAATTCTATCAGGTTTTGAAAAGAGCTCTTCAAATAGACAACAATTATTTTATGATGATAATTAGGGATTTGATGTTGTTTTTTTCATTAGGGAAAGAGCAAGATAATACCCTGCTTTAACCCAAATACTTTGCTGCCTGGTAAGAAAAATGTACAAATGTACATGTGATGGAATACATGAAATAGGAGGGGAGGGGTTGAATCAGTTCATACTAAATTACATATCTAGTATGTCGATTTTTTTTATCCACTTGCAAAGACTTTTTATCAAGACCCTTATACGAATATTGATTTTAAAATTTGCCCTCAGATCCATTATTGAGAGACTACTGGGTGTATAGAGGATCTCTGACAACACCACCTTGCAGTGAAAATGTGATCTGGATCCTCTACCGTTACCCTCTCACTATATCACAACTACAGGTAAATATTTGAGTGTTATACAATCTTCCATTTCATCTTTAAAACTGAACAATTCAGTTTAATTGTTGCTATTTGATACATTCATTAGGATTAGAGCATATGCATGGATCACATTGATACAAAAAAAAAAAAAGCTAACACAAAATTGACAAGGCATTCTGCTGATCAATAATATAAATTTGTGGAAAAAAATAAGATATTTACCAAATTGTGATGTAGGTGTTTTCCCGATGCAACTAGCTCATCTATCTATCGAATAGGAATTCTACCATCATTCATTCACTCACAAGTATAACAAGGTCAAATGAATCATTCCTCAACAATAAAGAAATGAAGAACTACCATGACGAGATATTAAATACTATTTCACTTTCTACATTCCCTGATTTTATGTACAGTTTATGGTATGTTTGACCATTTGTATGAAGTGTTTTAAACAACAGTTCGGGCTATTCGAGAGTACATATGATATGCCAAACTTCTGGGGGTGGCAAATCCAGGTCCAGAAAGGAAAAACCCTGCCACAGGTGTTTCAATAGAAGCTCACGTCCCTGAACTGTGCTTCTTTAGAAGCACCTACCAAACAGTGGCAGGGTTTTTACTTTCTGGACCTGGATTTGCCACCTCAGCAAGCATCCGTCTACTTATTTGTCGTCCTTAACTAAAGAATATAACTTTATAGCTGAATGTGAGCATATTGTGCTTCACACATCAAATCTGCTGGGTTCAATTGACGGTATTCAAGAAAATGCTAACAAATACAATGCTGTTGTATTGCTGTTATCTTCAATTTTTGTAGGAATGCCCTGCCTGCTGTTTTCAGAAGATCACATTACATTCCCATGCTCGTCATTAAGTCAGCGTGCTGTGCACTCTATGCAGTCTGCATGGGTCCTATTATTTTGCCACAGCTTCTCTTGCTTTCGTACATAAACACTTAGCACTGACAACAACCTGAGGAGATCATGAGTGTACTGCAAATATTTGGAGTGAGGAAGGTCATATTCATCTTTGTGAAGTCAAATAAACAGTGAGTTATGTTCTTACCTAGGCCAAAATGTTGGCACCTTCTCTTTCTGTCAAGTAGTGGCAATTCTTTGTTCCAATGCGTAGTTTATATTTAATACGAAGTTCTGATTCAACAGCAATGTTAATGTGTAAGAATATATGTCTCTAAAGCTAGTTTTCCATTACACGTTCCAGAACGGCCTGGCCCCATACCGTTGCTTGTCCATTAAAAACAGGCACTCAATATACCTATATTGTGCTTTACAACAATACCTAATAATTTTTACAATTTCATATGGACCAATGAATTAAATAGTGACGCTTGTGGTAAAAACTTTGCCAGATGTGCATCTGTCACATTGTCTAAGAACTGCCCACATCTGTCGGCCAATCAAATGTCAGCGATGTCATGACCCTGCTTGCATTTTGGAACCAGGTTGGAAGAGTTTCCGAGGAATGGTTCCATTTTAACCGCATGGTCCCGAAAAAGGATCATGTCGAAATGTGACCACAGAGGGCCGAAATGCAGGCATGGAAAAGGGCCTTTATATTCACAGGCAACTGTGTGGCCACTAGTGTGTTATTTAAACAGCAGTGTGTGAATGATT
>NC_141239.1:34734304-34764304 GCF_054856555.1 Leptonotus elevatus | reverse complement strand
AGTACAGTACATCTTTATAATTTTAACTCAATTGTATCAATTGTTATGAAATTACTGTATTAATGTCGAAAATATGTAGCCATATATCTATTAGTTTCACATCCCCCCCCCCACTTTTATGTTAACAAGTTGATGAAAACTTTTCTTGTACATTTAGAAAATATAACATTTGAGATTAATCATGAGTTAACTATTGAAGTCATGCAATTAATTATGATGAAAAACTTTAATTGCCAGACAATAGATACACACATATATGTGTGTACAAAGTATATAAGTCCGTGCTTCTGGTGTGCAACCAACCAGAAATACTTAATCAGAGGTAAACACGATGAGCAAAGAACCACACTTTTAGAGCGAGGGCTACTTTATTTAGCATGGTGAGTGACATAAATATAATGTATTTTATTGAACGTAGAAAGTTACAAGTGGAAATGACGTCTGTGATGTGGCCCGTGTTTCATGCTTTTGAACCGGGCATTTCAATTGATCACACTGACCAGGTAGGAGTAACTTTGTCTGCTCAAGCATGTAAATGGGTTATCCAGAATATTTCAGAAACAAATTTGACCTTAACCCGAATATTGACTGCATGTAAACGTAGTCAATGTAGCTGGTGAGATTTTTCAGAAATGTTGGATCAGCAAAAATACACATTTGTAGCCTATTAGGTTAAAATGTAAATATGTTTGCATTTGAATAAATTGAAAGCTCACATCATGACACTTTTATTACATTAATTCTATAAAGCTGCTTTTAAACAAAGAGGTGGCCGAATCCTCAAAAGAAACATGAATAAAGATACAAAAACTTCCCAATTCATCATAGTGAATCAGCAAATCAGCGATACCAATGTGCAGTTTAATGCAGACTAAGTTGTGTGTTGTGCATTACACAGATGGGCTGTGGCGGGAAACTGCTTGCTCTGTGTGTGTGAGGACATATTGAACACGTGTGCGCTGCGGCCTTATTGGCGTTGTCTTTGGCCGCTCTCCAGTTGGACAAACAAACAGCCATATGGTCAATTAAGGCCCATCAATACAGTACCTCTGTAAACATCTTTACTGCTGATAATAAACAACAACCTGTCAGCAGCATGCTCAACTGGGAGTTATGTTATCTAACCCACTGCTCCCACATCCAAAACCTGCTATTTGCAGATTACTGTGTGAGTGGAGTGAGCGTATTTGTGCCATTGATTGAATATATAGATTAATTCAAGGGTGGCCTGTTCCTATTAGTACCTAGTTTAATCAGTCAATAATTTAACCCAAAGCAAAAACCTCTAGTTAACTACTTCAATTGTAAGTTTAAGTAATAATTGAAGATGCTTAATGCAGCAAAATAATGAATACAAATAAGTACATTTAATTCAGTCATTCCGTGACACCACTGTGAAATGGTCACCAACAGAAGTAATGTTTCCCTTTGAAATGAATAGAAATGCAATTAATCCATTCCAGGCTAACATTATTATATTAGTATGAAATGTAAATAACCAAAAACACATTTTATCACAATGGGGGGACAGATTGTTTGCTTGCTAATCACTGTATAACATTTTTTCAAATACAAATGCTGTATGCTTTGGGAATCACATTGTATTGTGGTATGTAGCGACCATTTTGTGGTAGTGGTGCCCATGGTGAATATAAATAAAGCTGTAGAGTTATGCAGTGAAAGATGACATGTTAAAAAGCAAGAAAGCGAGGGGGGCATTGCTGAAACTTTCAACTGTCTTGGTGCGGTAAAGCGTATTGTCCCTGTCCTCCCTCTCTTACTTTTTCTTAGATTTTTCAGTATGTATGGTTACTTTTTGCACTATATACTAGTAAATGTAATGCCGTTTTTGCTAATATAGTTTCAGCAGAAAAAAAGTAGTAGTAGAACGCCTAGTCAGAATAATTCCTGAATTTCTTTCTAAATCTTAATCCTCAGTACCAATAGATAGACAAACTAAAAAGAAGGGCCAATATAACATTCTGCAATGTATATGATAATATAGCGCTACTCCACATTCCAAGTGCTTACATTGATTTATTGTTGCCAACTTGCCAGCAATGATGACTAGTAAAAGGTTTTGGTAAACCACCTTTCCAAACTACTGAAATAACTTCACATGTAATATGCTACTGTGTTCCTGACAAACCCTTTGACTTTTATTTTAAAATGTGCTTGTTCTTGTTTCATGCACACATGAGCAAATAAACAGTCTAAAGCTCACAAGCTGGTCCAAACTGTGATAACATTTCAGACTTAGTATTGACCTAAACTCATTAATCGTATATTTTTTGTGATTTATTGTTGTTTTTGTTTGCCTGTATTTTATCAATATTGTGATTAATCATAATTTGTAATAATTTTATTTGCACGTAACATCAATTACAATTTAATAAGCAGATACAAAGGTGTAGTGTGTGCACTTAGAAAAACCACATACTCCTGAAGGGCAACCGCACATCAGGCTAGCAAGTGATAAAATGATAGCATGACTAAATAAGATAACAGGGGACTCTGGAATAGTGTGCACAATGTAGATGTTTTCAGTTCTTTCAATTATGAGCACTCCCTCTCTCATATAATAAATTGTTTTGGGTTATTTAATCACGATTCTAAACATATTACTTATTCTCACTTTTTGTTTTTACTTAAGTCCGTCTCGCTTATCTTTGACTTCCATTGGTCAGGCATTTGGAAAAGAAAGCTGCTCACTACTGAGGCAAACAATCACTGTAAGTCCCTGCATGCATAGGGCAACGTCATCTTCATTACTTGCTTGCTAGTTCATTCTTGTACAAACAGGCACTCTTTAAATCACGAGGGAATGCGTTGATATTTCGCCAGAAAGCAAATTCTGGTAATTGAAAAGGCCAAGGGGGATAACACGCGCAAATTACAAGCACGGCATTGCAATATTAGCTCACCTAGGGCAATGTTGAGTTTCTACAAGGGATGCACAGTATTAAAGACGCTTATACCAATAAATTATTGAGTGATCCATCTAGCTATACAGCAGCTAGAATGATGTTACTACTGAATGTGTATACTACTGATGAAGGAAACCTACAGCAAAATGTCCAAAGTATTCACATCAGTTCATTTGAAAGCAAAACGCGCTTGCAATATATTACATTTTTTTTTATTCTTAATCGATTATGAATATATATATATATATATATATATATATATATATATATATTTATTCATAATCGATTAAGAATGATTTTGGATTCAAAATGATTTGATTGACAATGATTTTTGCTTCAATCTATAGATGTGAAAAGAATTGTAATGATCTACTCCAGTCTGACTCGCTAATGCTAATTAGCGCACTACTCGCGGCACTTTTATCACTCAAAAGAAGGGCTCCACGCTGAAAAAAACAAAAACAATAATTGGAATAACTTGATCGTGACTTTTTCCTTCTACTCTCTAATGTGGCTACAACTTAACAGTGTATTAGACCGCGTGGAACCACACTGCCCCTCAGTGGCCAAACCGGGTTCAACATGAACAACGCTCCAAATAAAGGCACACACAGACAAAGGAAAGACCGTATGAAATTATTTAAATAAAATCGATTTTGGGACATTTAAAATCGATTCTGAATCGTACTAAATGAGAATCGATTTTTGGGCACACCCCTAATATATATATATATATATATATATCTTTCTTTTTTAAGTTACAGTAATACATGACAAAACTATGAGTATCATGATTTTTGCTGTTGACCGCACAATGTCAAAAGTCTTACAGTCTCTCCTTAACAAATTTAGGAGGTAATTTGTTAACCAAAAGGCCAGCGGGAAAATGCTCGTCATACATTTGATTTACAAATCAATATGGGTGTTAAATGTAAGTAGTGGAGTGAAAAAGTTATAATTAGACAGCCCACTAGAACAGTTTGCCCAGCTGCTCGGGTGCTTTGGGTTGTCTTACAGCCAGGAATATCGTTATGATTGGGCCGACTTGTGCTTGAGTTAGATTATTGCCGTGCAGGCTGTATGTGGGCTACTGTCTGGAGTTAAACACGGTCCAGGAATGGAATTATTGAACAGACCAAATTGTTAGATTGCTTTGGGAGACAAACAAACAATTGTAAACATTGTATACTGTAGTTGCAATTTGCAAAATAAAAAAAATGAAAAACTTAAATCACTCTACACTTAATTAAACACGCCTGTCTCGTTCTTCATTGCAGACTGTAATGAAAAGCAAACTAATCGCATCCTTTTTGAGAGAGAAAACTCAACAACAGCTCTTGAGACAAATTAGTTTGGTCTAAAACTGTCAAGTTCATGTTCACTCAGCGATCACCCACAAAACTGCTCTGCAAAGCCTTTTAGACAAAATGTATCAGCATATGTGTTAACGGGGCTTAACAAAATATGACACAATGATCAGGATCAATCAGATTTCAAATCATACATCCAATTATTTTTATGTGAACTATAACAAAAGCATGATTTAGTGTACATGTATTATCTTAGTGTTTTTGTTTGTAGTAGTAATATTTGTAGCCGTAGTATATAATTTTTACAGTTCACTATTATTGTAATTCTAATATTAACCAATACAAAAAATGGTGATGTGAACAAATCGGTGCATTTTGAAGATACCAGCATCGGATTAGTTGCACATCACTATTGCTCTTGCTACTTGCTAAAGTTTGATACAATTGTAGAATGATACTTTGTGACAAGACAAAACCTGTGTGTCAGTGCCAAAGTTGAGATCCAAGTAACATCATAATTTAAGTATGAAATGTAATTCTCCATCTTCAACCTGGTAACAAGAGGAGCATGAGGTCCGGGCTGTGTTATGAATCAAAATTGCTTTGGGCTCAAGAAAGCGTTCTGAACTAGTCCAGATGAAGACATGTTACTACCTTCATCACGCAGGTATTTTCATTGTATTGCCGCAACCAACCAACTCCTTTCCCTCCTTGCATCATTTAAACAGGTTAGATGCCACATCTGTTTGAGTCTATTCTCGCAAATCCCCTCTCCACCAATGTATCTGACTGTTTTATTAAACAGAGTAACGTTTACTGCATAATGCAGACTGAAACTAAAACCCAATCTTGAAGCTTTTTTCAGCTGCGAGCTGAAATGAAAAATGTAATCCTATCCCTTTGCTCTCATCTCTGCTCACTTTTTATTGCCACTGATAACGTGCACAAACACCAGAAGAGGAAAGGCTGAGAAATATTGCTGGTCCAATAAAAAACACATCATAATAGAGAACATATGTGGGTGGGGTGTCCCATTTATTTTAATTATGTGGGAAGTTGTGCCAGTCGGTCACCAGGGGCAAGAGTCGTTCTATTTCAGAATTACAATGGCAAATGTGTGTTGCACTCAGGGAGGCCGTGAGACCCTGTCATCCTGGAAATATGCTTCTTATTGTAACAGTGTCGCCTGTGGTGGTGATCCTTAATCAAGGCCAATTGCAAGGCCATCGTCGCATCGCCCTCGCTGGCAGATTGTGTTGACATGTGTCATTCTAGCGTCATTACAAGCATCTCGGCGGTACGACAATCAAATTAGTGAGAGTTTAAAAGAAAGAAAAGTAAGTAAATCTGTTTTTAAGGCAAATCCTCACAAATTACTCATGGTACAACGGATCATTTATTTGACCTCAACAAGACCTTAAAAATGTAATCAACTAATTGTAGAATTTGAATTTCAGGGATAGGCGCTCCTTGGGATAGAAGTAGTCCCCAATCAGTTTCAAAATCTTAATTAGCAACTTGCCCCTATTAACATCATTTACACAACAACAACACAGTAAAAATGACGACACATTACAAGGAGCCATGCATTCCAATTAGAATAAATCCGAATGACCAAACAGAATGAAAATGTTCTATATAAACACCTCAGTCACAGAGAAAAGGCTGAATCCGAATGGAATTTCATTCTGAATCACTATAACAGGAGTAGTGTATTCCTTTTGTCAATCCGAACGAGTGTCATGTAAACAGTTCAGTCGGAATGGCCAGGCTGCATCCGATATGCTCATGTGCTGTCTTGACGTAAATCATCATTTCCATTCATTAAAATGGCAGCCTCATGCCAAGAGCCCGTCTGCGAGCGAATAAATACTGCTTCAATAAAAGTGCTAAACCTCCATGTACAGCACTTTGTTTGCAGCAAGTTTTAAAGTGCTTTATAAATAAAGTGGAGTAGTAATAAAAAAAAAAAGCACTTTACACATCGTTTTGGATCGATATTTAGATTATTCTTTAAAAAAAATATGTGATATGGACATTTCATAACAAAAATAGGTATACATCTATACATATCGTCACCCTCTTAAAACAATTGCCCAAGTCACTTTTTTGCAAAACATTATTTTTTTGCCTAAATCATTTCCTTATGATGCAAATTGTTAAAATTTTTGTATTTCCTGAAAATCTGAAAAAAATGACTTAGGTGAAGGCGTCGATACACACGTACACACATACATACTTTACATAAATATGCATACATTAATTTTTGGGTCTATTGATCAAGACGCCCGTTTTCATGGAGTTGCTCTGGTCATTATTAACAATGCAAAATGAAAGCAACCATGTCAGAGATGGTAGACAGAGACACAGAGTTATTATAAAGTTGAAGGCCATTGTTTGATCAAGTGTAGCCTTCCAAACTTGCCTTCATCGCTGTTCATTATCACATCTTGCATTATGATTTGGTTCAGCACTAATGAATGCACGCATGTAATCATTCAGCCATATTCACCTTCAGGAGAATCAGGAGTAAACCGTTTAGTAACACAGTTTTGTTCTTGAGGCACAGTGAAATCTTAGTGTTGTCCTTATTGCAGCCTGAAGTGACAATGCAGTGTCAAAGAGACCCCAATTATTAAGGTAAATGTAATAAATCAATGTAAAGAGGATTCATTTCCCTCACACAGATCATGGCAATGTAATGGATGATTGAGTTTGACATCTATCCTGCGGAGGCTTTGTTCTCTGCCTATATTTGCTCTCTGCTAAAGAAAGATTTTAAATGATGAAAAAAACAAACTCCTGAAGCTGGAAATGAGGAGACAGAAATACTCTTTTTGAAGCGTCTTCAAATTACATGAAATGTAAGATCCTCGTTCCTGTCCATATTGCTATGCCTTGTCGTGAAGACAAAAGTTCTTAGTCTTCAAAATGTATGCCTATAAATCTTATAGAGTGACAGATGATAAGCCAGGTTACTTAATTTAAATATGTTTCGATGTGCTTAGAGTAGACACATGCTCATCTCTCAGGAATGTCCAATATGACCACTTCTACCAACTGCTTTAGTCTTGTTTATATTGTTTCGTACAATTAGGGTTTCAGTTCCTTTATCAGGGGTCCAGAGCATCCTCAAGGGTATAATGACATTAATAAAAGAGTGGCGGAGTGCAGGCAGACTGATAAATGAAATGTCTGCTAAGATACATAATTAATAAGCATTGTGCAGCCCATTAGTCCCCTGCTTTCTTTAAATGATGGGAAAAACAAATAAAGCAAAGCTCCTGTCATCATTAGACAGCATACTGAAAGTGCATTACTACTTATCCCTTTATCCCTTTATTCCTGGATGGAAGGATTATATACCTGCCATTGCACCATTTTGACATATGATTCAGTAGTTTGAAAGTATACCAGAAATCTTTTACAGTCTGCTAAATCAAAAAATGGCATCAAATTATTGACTATTTGCACCGACGTCACGTAATCACGGACGGCGGAAGGAAATGATTGTTGAATGGAAGTGGACGTGACCCGGAGCGATTTAGTGACTGTTATTTTACAAATTAAAAGTTATTATTGCCCATTGAGCCATGGCATCTACTACTTGAACCAAAGTTCGCCTGTCAGTCGAAGTTGCACATTTAGTCGGGACTCAGAGCGCAATATCTACTTAAGTTGGAGATCGCTAGTTCGAAAACAGCCGCTTGACTTCTGTTGCCTGCTGTTTTTACCAAGTTAATCAAATCGCCGACTCTGCCGGAATTCACAGCGCACGACCTATGTCATTATGTAGTCAATGCCGTCTTTTCTCCTTACACCGGGGCTGATTGAAAAGCTTGTTGCGGGCTGAGTCTCTGGGACGAGATGCTAAGCTCACACCGGAGGACAATGTACCTCGTAATGCAAAGGTAAAACTTGTTCATCATGCTAAATGACTTAATTTTACATAGTCCGTTCTATATTGAAACGCTGTGATGATGTTATAGTACTATGTTGACAAGCATGGAACAAATGACTATCGTAGTGGCAAGCTATGCAGTAATTTTATGAATATGACTCCGGCTCCAGAGTGAAAAACTCCAAGCACAAAGACGAAATCAGTCAATTGCACTTAATAGTTTTGAAGAAGGTGCATTTTAAAACTAAGCTGCGCGTTTGATTAATCAATTAGATCATAGGTGTCAAACTCCGATCCTCGAAGGCCACAGTCCTGCAGGTTTTGGAGGTTTCCCTCTTCCAACACAAGCTGATTCCAATCAGCAGGATGGTTATCAGGCTTATGCAGAGCTTGCTGATGAGCTGATCATATATCAGCTATGTTGGAGAAGGGAAACATCCAAAACCTGCAGGACTCCGGCCCTCGAGGACCAGAGTTTGACACCTATGGATTGGATAAAGGACTTTACGCTGTACGAGATTCAATGGTTACAATACAGAGAAATGGCTCTTTTGCCGTCCAGCGTCCCGGAGGGGGCGCTCCCATGAGGGCAGTGAGGTCACATGCAAAAGGTCAATATCAGTGTTGTCCCATCACAATCGTGCGATAGCTAGTAATTGAGTTATATCATAAAAACATAAGATTCTTTTTGTTTGTAATATCTTGTGCAGTTGTATATAACTTTAAAAAGAAAATTAAAATAAATCACTGTGTCTTTTGTGTTACATTATATTCAATGACACTGCCACGGCTGTAAAACCAAGGCAACGATCATAATAAATATTCTTTGAAGGTTAAACAGCCCATTCTAAACTACAAGCTAGTTCACTAAAAGCTCCATTTTCAAACAACCTTGCCTGTCAAGGTGATTCCTCTCTATATTCCACATACATGTGCAAGCTGCCATTTTAAGACTTTGTGTCTCAGAACTTTTAATGTAATGACACCAAAGAGAAATGATGATAGCTGAGGTGTTCTTACGACTCACTTTGATTGTGATTCTGGCACAGTCTGTCTGGGGTAGATGGAGGAAAATTGCACAGAATAGTGTCATTGAACAACCAAAGAGCACAAGTATTCTCTTGCTTTTTAAGAACACAAAATAATAATGAAAAAAATAGGATCAGCTGCGTGTATCAAAGACCTCACACAATTGATCTCAAACGTAGTCGCATGAGTGCCACTCTTTAATACTCTCCTGTACAAAGCAAGACGTGGATGATGAGGAATATAGTTAAACAAATTGATCAATCAAAATGAATCAGCCAGTAAATCCCAACAACTTCCGCCAATATTTTTAAACACACTTAAACGCCATCATTATTGATGTTTTACTCGAAAGTACAGTGTGTGTGGTTTTTAATGGGTGCGGCCTGATCTTTTAGAGCCCAATGCTTCTGAAACAATTAGTTTAATGGAGCTTACTTCAGAATCTAGGTTAGCAAAATCAATATATTGACTTCGCTTATAGTGTCTTTTTAGCCCTTCCATGTGGCATGGAAGCACATTTACTTGAAGTTTAGATAACAGTCGGTTCTTCTCTGGTTGTGCAAAATCTACAATTTACACACAAGGCTTGTCATTTCTAATATGGTTATGTGAAAGAAAGGCAGTACACACTTAATGGTTCTACCTTTGATTTCATCACCAAAAAGAAATAACCGAGCTGATTTATATCTAAACATACGGAAGTGTGGAAATGCCAATGTGGAATACACATTTTTGACTGGCGAGTAGCCGACGTTCGAACATATTGAGGAGTTTAAATACGTTCAAACATACTCATATGTATGTTTGAACATAGTCGAAAAAATACATTACATTACATACGGGAACAAGAAATGAATTTATAGCATCACTAGCATGCTGTTAGCAAATGTGGATCTAATCCACCTTGCCTTCCATCTTTCCTCTTGACACTCGCTTGGCAGACAACAGACAATCCTCAGCTTTCCTGCAATTAAACCAAAATCAAGGGTTCAATTGCCAGATTAAAAACTAACCTGCTGACATTAGGGCGTGCAATCTTGTTAGGTATTTCATATAATATGTGACTAAATCTGTTTTTGCAATAGGTGTCCTCCCGCTTCTCTTTGCTGTAGGTGTTTGGTTTTCAGAAGCTCTGTAACACACCGCAGATCAGTTCAAGACCCCGTAGACGGCTGTAAATATCAAACATGTTTGATTTTCTCGATGCCTCTCATGAATTTCATGCTGTGGTTGTGATTGAATTTGAACTGCAAATGTCTCCCAAATGTTAGTACCACGTTATCATATCCTTGTTGACCTTTCTTCATCTTTGTGTCACTTCAAGCACCACCATGAGCCATTACTACCCACTGCACCCCACCACCAGCACCACCAGCTTTGTCCCCCTTTTGAAGTCATAACAGTACACTGGTGCCTTGAAAAGCAACATTTATTTGTGACCATCGCTACGCCTGTAACTCAAAACACTCGTATGAAATCATCTTTTCCCACTGAAAACTGGAAATTAATCCCTTAATATTGCGCTTTATAAAAACAAACAGTAATGACATAAGACATGACATGATACAATTCAATTTAGTTAAAAGATCTTTGTGCAGTTACTTGCAACTGCCGCTTCTGGCCCAAAGAATAACTGCAGCATCCCTACTGTGGAAAGTTAGCAGCTCATGCGTGCAGTGTCGTACGCTAGCTAACACCACAGGCGAGGGGTGTGAATTGCCTAGTACCTGGCGATTAGTTTCGTATCACGATTCATAGGTCACGATTCAATTCGATACCGATCAATCCCGATATAAACCTATAGGTTCATTATTGGGATTTTTTTCCAACTCAAATTTAGAAAATACTCATCCGTAAACTTGCACATGTACACTGTAAGATTTGTACGAAAATGTATTTATTTATCTGAAACTTTAGGCTTATAACTGTGAGCCACTATATTTAACAAACAATCTGTTGCAATCCGTCTCATGTTTGAACAGCATTGAAATAAAATATTAAGGCTTAATGTTCCATTAATATAACATTCTTCCATGCTTAACGTGTGAACCATAACCCTAAGTAAGACGTTGTGTTGAATATTCCCATGAAAAATGTATGTTTAAAAATCAATTCAGCCGCATATCGAATCGATTCGAGAATTGCGCGCTGTAATATCGCGATATATTGCCGAATCGATTTTTTTTAACACCCTTACCACAGGCTAATGCTAGCACAACGCCACATGTCCACTACTCCGCGGGGACACGCAAGACGTCACCCTCTACCACTCCACCCCTCTACTCCCCAAAGAAACTGTGAAAGGAAGAAGCTGATAGGTGCAGCCAGATCAAAACAGTCAGGGCTCTTCATACTCATCTTGGCATTGGTGGAGCATGCATGATGTAGAAAAAGATTTAATATTGCCTTTTTAAACGGCACAACTGCACCTTTAAAGCAACAACAAAGATGCTAATAAGCATTAGCATTAAGCTAGCAAGGATGTTATCCATCTTAAATGCAAAAGGTGTAGTTCTGTTTGTTTACCTTATATCTTTACACAGCTACATACAAATTACAAGAAAACAAATAAATTCACTCCACAAAATTAATTAATTAATTAATTAATTCACGTCAAGGAACATCTTGAAGACTATTCCTGATTTTAGCAGCATAAAAACAGAAACCCCGCCTCGCCGTGTTAAGTCCTTGTTCTGGGCACCAGCAGGAAACGACTCCCTGAGGTTCTCAGAGCCCGAGAAGGTTTGATGAATCACATTGCATGTGGTAAATTAATCTATTTTCCTATACTCCTCCCAGATCCCACAAAATGAATGCCGCAGCATTTTACCCATTTGGCAGAAGCAATCCTTGGTCAGCTTCCACATCTGTTTGTGAGCATTTGCACCCGTTTTTGCTTTTTGCTCTCTTGAGCAAAACAAGATCAAATGTGCAGCTCGCCAATGAGTGTCCATAGTGTGCACCTAATATTGTGGCTATTCTGTGTGTGCTGGTTCACCGAGTAGGACAATGGACAGTGTTTTCCACTTTCAGTGTCATAACAGCATATAAAATAAGCTTTACTACTTAACAAATAGTAAACAAGTATACAGCTCAACAATACGTTAAACTTTATGTAAATGAGTCAGTACAGCTACTCAGCATATTTTCAACTTTTCTAATGAGGCAAATGACGTGAATCATTTTATTTAAAAAAATGTTCAATAGCAGTTAAATGTTTCTTAAAAGAGCTCTTTTTCATGTATTTTTTTTTATTTAATCAAGGAGGGAACATATACAATATTTTGGATTACAGTGGTACCTCGGAGTTTGAACATAATTTGTTCCTGCGAAGTGTTCAAAGTCCAAATTGTTTAACCTCTGAAAAAAAAATTCCCATAGAAAATAATGTAAATGCAATTAATCCGTTCCCAAGCTCCAAAAACAGAACATTCCTATTTTAATTTCTATTTATGTTTCTTACATTTACACCCCGTACAGTATTTGAACAATAAAGAATACCTAACCTTACCTGTTGTGGTGTGATGACATCAGTAGATGAAAAATGCTACGTTAATGCATAGTTCAGTGCTGAGTTTGTGTATTTTACATTGCGCATATTGTTAGACTACTAAGGGGTCCTTGCGTGCGTTGTTGAACAGCTAAGGGGGGGGCTCCTCGTGCCAGTATTTACAGTAGTTATCATGGTAGTTAATTGTCGTAGAAAAAAAATAATAACTCGCGAATGCATGGAGCACCTCCGGGAGTATTTACGCTCCGACTGGAAATGAGCAGTGCATCGTCTCAACTACCGCAACGTGTGCATTCGGCATCGCTCGGCTTCACTCGGCTACCCGTTTTCAAGGTATGTTCGGCTTAGCTTGCTTTGCTTGGGTGTTCGAACTCCGAGAATGAGTTCAAACTCCGAGGCATTTTTTACTCCGATATTTTGGTTGAAGTCCGATTTGTACGAGTTCCGAGACGTTCAAACTCCGAGGATCCACTCGTTACTCCGCATGTTTAGTCGTCTATGATTCCACTGCCGCCTTGGCACATGTTTATGCACAAGAAAGAAGTGCTTTGTGCTCATACGCCAGAGGTTTGCTTGCACTGTGGGTTCAATCCCCGGGGTGGGCGCTGTCGGTTACACACTAACCTACATGATCTAGTTTAGTTTTAGTAGCTAGGCTGGTAGTTGATTTTACAGTAAGTTAAAACACAAGAATGGGAAGAAATACTTAAAGAGTTGGCCTTAAACAATATTGATAATTGACAATACAATGGTATATAGAGAAATGTGGCCGATTGAGGTCGCTAAACTAAAACACGTAACACTTGGTCGTAATTTAGCAGACCCGGCTGCAGAAAGAAATTACAGGGGGGGCATTACATTTTTTGCAAGGGGCACACTTCTTCAACCTAAATCTAATGTTCTTCAAGCTGAACAGTGGCGTTGTGACTACTGCAAAAGTGCTCAGAAATATTTTCTGTCACTTAAAAGCGGCAGTTCATCATAAAATCTAAAAGACAAAACGAAATCAATAGTGTAGTTCTGTGTGTATTTATTCGACTCAAAAGTTCATTAGCAACAAAGCCAAACGCCGTGTCTGTTGACAACTATGTCTAAAGGAATCTGTGACCCAGGACCTTTTATCTGCAAGTGGCGAGCAGTTGCCTTCCTTCACTGGTTGGATTTAGGGCTGTACGATACAGACAAAATTTCATATCTCGTGGTTTTTGTCAGACATCTCTATTCTCTTTGACTCAGCATGAGACTTTGCATCGTTTCAGTGTTTTATGGCGTCTGCATGCTGCAATTTGTTATTTTATTGATACTTATTTACTTACAAGTATTCACTTCCCTATTTCTTGACATTAATGTATTAATATTATTTGTATTTACTCGTATACTTACCTACTTATTATATTAATTCATTTTATTTTGTGTTATTTCATTTCACTTGCCTCTACTGCAAAACTGATAATGATACAAAAATAATATGGATGGGTTCAGTGAAAACTAAGCAAAATATCAATCTCAAAGGATCATGTGTAAAGTGCATTGTTTATTAGAACTTGCTGATAGTCATCAACATAAACAAGCTTGGCAATAAAAAAACTGAATTCAACTCACATTGTACTGCAATGTGATACATAATTTTATCCGGCAACAGAAGTTGCTGTTTTTGTTGTGCTTGTGCGCCTGCGTGCGTGTGGGTCTGTTTAACCGCATCACTGTGCGTGTTGTTCAACAATTTGTTTTATTGTTTTCAATTTTATTTCAAACATGTATATAAAGAAAAAACGAACTGATTATAAGAGTAGATGTGCAAAGACAAAATGTAAAAAAATAAAACAACATTCAAGCAACGAAAGCAACATAAGAAAAGTTCAGTGTTTCACCCAATCATGAGCTACACATTTACACATACATGTTCGAAAAGGAGTAGGAAGAAGCGTAAACTTAGCAGGTCCTGCCCCATGCATGTGTGTGTGTATATGGGTGTGTGTGTGTGTGTGTGTGTGTGTGTGTGTATATGTGTGCGGCATGACTGATTATTAGTTTCCCACTCACTTGTGAACGTTGTAACTTGAGGACTCACAAGAATTCCAGCGACTTTCAACTTGTCAACTTTGTAAGCCTGCATCAAGGTTTGACGTTTGGTGTCTCCCATTACAAAAACGTCATCATTTTTTTTTTTTATCCACAAAAAGGCAGCGGGAGAGGCAGCTTGCTACCTAAATGACGTGACCGGTCATTCGAACGGCCGGGCGAGCGCGCGCTGGCTAACCCGGAAGTAGATTTGTGTGTCAAAGGACGCGCGTCTGACCGCACCGCCCCCATCCCGATTGTCATGGGCTATCTTTAGCTGTCAATCAAAGTCAAACTTAAAAGGAAGCATATGGTTGGTTGGCAAGCCATGTTTTACTTAAAGCAGAAGCAACGCAAGTTTACATGACTGATAGGAAGAACAGATTGGCGAGGCCTCTCAAGGACGGGCACAGCTGACTGCAAGGGCGGGCTCGGCCCCCTAATGCCCGCCAATTGCGCCGTAATTTGGCACCTTTTCAAAACGACCTACAGTATGTGGTCATATTTATTGGAGGACTGTCTCAAAATAAACTAACAGGAATACCATGTAACATTACTTGGGGTTGATTTAAAATACTGTTGTAAGCAGTTAAGTGCAAACAAATATATGTTGGCATGATTAGAAGAAGAATCAGCCGTACCTACTTCTCTTTCTCTTACAACTGTATTTAAACATTGCTCAATGCTCGAGATGAGTACAGGAGTTTGTATATTTAAACAGCATGGAAGCATTTTCGCTGGACTCCCAGTGCTGGAAATGGTGTTTGCAAAGCACCTAATTTCCCCCAACACCAGGAGATAAACACTGAGTGGCTGTTCATGCCCCGACACCCCCCTCCCCTGCCTATGCACGCACACACGTTTTCTGTCTTTGCAAATATGAGAGGAATGAATAAAATCATCACCTTCGCTATCCCCTGTTCTCTCATTTAGGAGGCTTAAAGAGCGAGAGTTTTTCGTCACTCTCCTATAATCCAAACATTGAAAATTCTCTCCGGCTGTTTAGAATTGCTAAAGCCATTTTATGAATCATTTTTCCCAGAGTGGTATGATTGTGAAGTGGCTGTGCACATGTGATTTCATTCCCCTCTAATAGCACTGAGATGGGATAAACTGAGTGGGAATGAGATGAGAAGATAGATTGGGCTGAGGTCTGTGATGGCCTTAAAGATACAAATGCACCATGTTGAAGAGGGAAAGCATGACCAACCCCCCCCCCAAAAAAAAATCAGCTCATATATACTCTCAACAACAAACCAAAACCTTCAAGTACCGTATATTGCGAAAGGGTCATGCATCACAACAGATATCAGCAGCATTTTTTTGAAAAATGAGAAGCAATTGTTATGATCGCGCACATTGTCTCCCATTTCATCAAATGTCATCAGCAAAGTGAGTTTGCCATTCTGACTATTTAATTTGTGTGAATTGGCTACCTTGTTTCAAGGATCACACACGATTGAAAATACCATCTGCTCCATGTGCAGTTACAATAGTTGAGAACCAGGTGTTCACAAAGTGTTTTTTATCCTTCTGTAGAATCATAACACTAACTTCCAGGAGTCTTGCATGCTGACATTTCAGTGCTCTCTGGAGCCAGCAAAGACTTAAACAAAAGTCAGATTCTCAGGCAACAGCAAACAGATATTGATTGTGGAAAATGCCAGAATAGGTGCTAAAAAAAGGAAGTTGAGGGAGGCCTGCAAAAAGGTTTTCTACCGCAGATCTTGAACCTGACCACACCTTCCCGTGAAAGTCACGATTTTCATCAAGCTACAATATAGGCAATTAATTTGCTGAAAAACTGTTATGCCTACCCATCCTAATCTATTCATCACTTAACATTGCAATATGTTTTAACACATTTCAGAGAATCACATTAAGGTTTATGCAAGACATGACATGTGTGAGGGAATTTGGTGACGATTAAAAAATATGTCTCTAAAGAAAAGTGCATCCAACCTTTTGTCTTTCAATTGCACATTGTGGTCATGGCAAATTTAGACTGTGAAATAGAATAATTTTTCACATTTATTGGTAGACAAATGGTTTAAAACTGTGGTGTCCAAACTATGGCTCGGAGGCCATTTGCGGCCCATTATCCATATTTTATAATATAATAATAATAATAATAATAAATTAGTTTATGTAATGTTGACCTCATGCAGATATGCAATGATATAAATAAAATACAACTAAAACAACACAATTAATCAACATGATTCAATTTTTGAAGCAAAAATTGTGTATACCACTTTCATATCACAACTTTAAGCAACTGTTTTAAAAAGCTCACCTGTTTGCTCTTGTCAAAAACACATTCTGAATGTGCAGATGGGATTCAGCTGTTGTTCAGTGCAGGGGTGGATCTATCTAATCTACTGGGATACAGGGTAGTTGGCGACCCCAAAACTTGAAGAATTTGAAACTAGTTGCCTAATCAGAAATAACAGAAAGTCGTATGTCACAGTTTTCACACAAAAAAAAATATTATAATAATAAATAAAATGAAAAAATAATATAATGCATGCTTGCCCTTGCATCCTAACATTTTTATATACCCCCCACCCCCACACCCCCAAAAAAGTTTTTTTGAAACCCCTGGTTTTAAGGGTTCTGTGAGACAGTCTCACTGGGTTAAATTCTATATCTGTTGAATCTGAACTTGAAGTCATCGATCGCTCTACAAAGATTTGCCTTCTAGGTGTTGTTCCTTGACATCTCCAACTGCACATTTCTTCTAATTAAACAACTAAAATAATCTATTGCAGGTCAAATGTTCATGAGTATGTAGCAGCCATATAAAGTATTTTGCAGATTGAGGATTTTGGGACTGTTTCAACCACATTGGCCTTCACACTCAAAGAGAGCTTGGACTACACTTAGAGCTGTATTAAGCACTTTGCAACAAAATGTAATGGGTTTATCCTTTGCCAATAGCTCACCTCATTATAATGTTTTGAGGAAAACGCTTACAAGATGTTTGCACAATCTTGGATAAAAAAAAAAAAAGATTAATGTTTTCACTTTGTTAGAGGGGAAGAATCACTGTTAAGTTTAATGAAAAAAATATCGAATTAAACTACATATCAGAGTCAACAAGCACAGTGATACAATATTGAGGATACATGGCTAGAAATGACTAAATAAACACACACACTAATTTGGCTTATCCCCTCCAGTCCAGCTTTGGATGTTACTTCATTATAATCCTTCATACATTTTGTATTGCTTCTGTCAGTCTTCATTCACAGAAGATTGTTTTCCTTACTGTGGCCAATGAGTTTTAAATAAAAGAGAGCAGGGTTGCAGGCCAGAGCACAAGTTGAATGGAGGTCCTGACATCACAGAATAAGAGGAGCTGGCATGAACGTGAGATGTCTGCTAGTGAGTGACTTTACAAATAATCAAGGTTACATTTCATTTAGCCTCACAGTTGCTTTGACACGTTACTCATCTTTTTTTCTTTTTCTTTTTTTTTTTAAACCATCATCATTGCAATGTGCAGTAAAATACCTCCAAATATTTAAAATAAATCAAATCTCTGAAATGGATTGGAGTTCAAAAATCAGGTTTTAGTTGTCTTGGCTGATCCATATTTATCGAAGTTAGTCTGCAAATGTCCTTCACCACTCACTAACAAAACTTTGAGATACTTAAAATCTTCCTCTGGCGGGAGAGCCCAATCCCTTTCTGACTGCTGCAGATTTACAGCTGCTGAGTCTCCTTCCATGCAGCTTCACTCTCACTTTTCAACTACACCTGCAGATCCTAAAGTTGTTATTGCTAAACTAACAGGACCATATCGTGCAAACTCGTCCATTCGTATTCGACACCTCCAAAAAACTTCCACCCATGCACAGGACACCACGAAAAAAACAAACAGAATCATGCTAATAGGATTAACATAAACTTGTTTCTTGGGCTGTTTAGAGAATCCTCTTTTTTTATGCAACTGTACATTTAGCTGTGCTAAAAGAATGTTTTGAAGCACTCCCAGTTTAAATCGCTCTTACGCAAATTCTGCGAACCTGCATCACCAAAGTGAGTCTAAATGCACTTTGGATGTTTCAAAGGCCTTGGTGTGCTCTATTTCCAGCTCTGACAAAACTATGCTGTTAAATAATAATGAGCAGTCGGGTTGGCTGCGAAAGCAGTGCAGCAACTACAGAGCAAATCTGCCACAAGATAAGTGTGAGTTGAACAATTATAAGCAAAGGTCAGTTGCTTTCGAAAGAAAATTCCCCTTTCTGAAGTTACACAAAATATATAAATGCTAAATAGCTTGGAAGACAGATCTGAGGACGTAATTATTTAAATTATGGTCAAGGGGGATTCTTTGCCCACACCTCCCTTAGTTTAGGCTGTGACACCTTGAGGCGCAGCACCCGGGGCAGTGCTGCCATGCCGACTCTAATTATGCATCCTGCAATGGTACAAAACTGCAGACTCTCACAGGAGGATGCAGCCAGCAGCGAACGAGAAACAAACACTTCCCTGTTCTTGATGCTCAGTGAGAGATACGGACGCAGAGAGTGCCTCAGTGAGAAAAGGCCAAAGGTAACTAAGATAAAGGTTTGTGTGGGGGGTGCTCCAACAAACGGAACTAGACAAGTGTATAATGACACAGATTCAAACGAGTATCAGTTTGAAGTCTTGATGTTGCTAAAATCAAAAAAGCGATGGGGAAAGTATTTTAAGGTATTTATTTGATTATAGGTTTTGGTCTCTGAAATTCACACAGCTTTTTTCAAATAAGGCAATTTTCAGGTTTATGGTTCACTTTATTCAACATGGACATATTCCATACTTTTTACTTCACACCTTTAAAACCTTAACACACCTGTGAGTGGTCTTAATGTTAAACAAAAATGTCTCTACAACCTTTGATCCTCTTGCTACTGTTTTAGATGTTGATAACAGTAAGTTTAGTAATGGAAATCTTTGACCAAACTGTAATTTGACTACAAATCGGAGGGCTACAAACTGGGTGGTTTAAAGAAAAATGGCAATAATTATCACAACTTTACATTGTTTTTAAAGCCAGTTTTAAAGCATCTGCACTGAAAACTAAGATAACTATATATATTATATAGTTTATAGTTTCAGTCATTGTTTACTTCTTAATATTACCAAAGTGGAGAAGGAAAACCTCTGATTAAGACTCTGATTGGCTTCTGACACGCATAATCCAGCAAATCGGATCGACTAATCAATTAAAATGTGTTAACATCTCTGCATCGCGATTTACTGTATTTAAGAATCGATAATTTTTTCCCATCCCTACCTACAATTCGGGACCTGTGAAACTCTGCACTGTCTAGATTGACTTAAATACAGTGTATATCAAATTATATCAATTTGTGTCTGTCATTTTCATATCCTGTAAATATGTGGTAAATTCTTAAAACCACAAGAGAAAAGGAAAACTTCACCAATTAAAAGTTGCCTCTTGAGCTGTCCACATTTGCTATTTCAGCTTCACAGTACAGAGGCTGCAATTGCTTTCCACAGTTAGATATGAAAGTTTGGCAAAGATGAATCACTTCTCTTCTTACATGGCTAAGTCAACGTTTAGTGAAGCCCCACTGGGTGGAATTTTTTAATTAATTTCTTAAACCCCCCCCCCCCCCCAAAAAAAAAAAAACTTATGTATCAGTGGGTAATGAAGAGAGCTTCAAATCATTGCTGTATCTGCCAGTTAGCTTGCAGTCAGTCACACTCATTGTATTCCTTTTCATCTCATGCTTTGGGCTCATCTTTCTCACATAACTCACTTTTCTCTCTCTCTCTCTCTCAAAATTTGTATCCACAGGCTATTTCTCAATCTTTCAGCATCCCAGTCAAGACGGAACATCATTTCTTGTGAGTCCTATTCATCCTCTTGGCTTCATCTTTCGGTTTCGCTTTTGCTATGAGAAGTACATTAAGGAGAAAGAAAAGGCTGTTATGAGCATGCTTACTTTCATACTTACAGTTAAGCTAAAATAGTTTGCATCCTGGAATTGAAGGGATATAGTGAATAGGTTTATTTTAGTTGGACATGACAATGACAGGTGGATTTTGAAGACTGTGACGATAGCAAGACAATGGACTCGAGCGTAAACATTGGTGCAGCTTAATTTTTATGCCGATGTAAGCTTTGTTTAGCGTGTATGGCAGCACCATGGTGGCCATTCTGTCATAGTAGGCGCATCTCCTTTGGCATGCATACGGCACATTTGACAGTTTGGTCGCATTGTCAACTAAACTATACGCCTTCTGTGACCATTTCTAACCAATTAGCGCATTGATGAATGTGATCCAAATGCAGGTAGGCAGATTCTAATGTGTGGTGAGTGTCAACAGATTTCACAACAACATCATGCACGCATCAAGTCCATCTGAATCATTGCAGAAATCAATTCATAGAAGGCATTATTATTATTATCACCTTTAGTGCCCACTTAACAGATCTGCAAGCTCCCTAGCCAACTTTATATCCACCAGTGGAGGTCTGCTTACAGTTGCGTGCCTCGACCTGCCACAAGACACGAGCAAATCTGTAAAAAAAAAAATTCTGCTATGTCAAGGACGACCTCTTGCGCACGGCACTTGCAATGTGTAGAATCTAGTGGTGAACTAATAAAATACAACAGACTAAGTTTCAACAAAGCGTGTGTATTTTGAAGCATGCACTCCGAGAGACCACACTTTGTAAGCTTCCCACCAAATATTGTGTACGCAAGGTTCTTTTCCTTCCTCTAAGGCAGGGGTGTCAAGCATACGGCCCGCGGGTCAAATCAGGCCCGCAAAGGTGTTTAATCCGGCCAGCGAGATGATTTTGTGAAGTAAAAAAAAAAAATAGTAGTCAGACCAATTAATCAGCTGGCCACAATCAAAACTATATAACTATAAATTCACAAGCAATCCTCAGGTGAGCAATGCAACTTGGACATGGAATTGCCCTGGATGTCATTATTTTACACACCACGTAAAGTTATGGTTTGTTTAAAAAAAAAAAAAAAAAAATCATAGACCGATATAAACGTGTTAAATACGACACAAATTAATTTACTGGTAACCTAAATACTTATAACAAGGCTTTAACGTCCTTATAACTGAATTAACTGTCCCACACAACGCATTCTGGGAACAATATATACGCAAAACGGGTAGCCACAACACGTCCGGAACTCATACAGGCAAAGTGTTGCTGTGTTCCATTTACATTTGTGTTATTTTTTGGGGGAACAATATAACTACATTTGAGCCCTGTAATGTATAATTGACGCCAATTGTTTTTAAGTTATATACCATGATTTTACTGATCCAGCCCGCTTATATTTTCCTCCATGTGGCCCTTGAGCTAATATGAGTTTGACACCCCTGCTCTAAGGCATGTCACAACCTATGTAGGCTACTATAATTAGCAATTACTAGACCTACAATTATATATCAAAATGAATGTTGAAGTGTTAGAAGATCTTTTTTTGCATATTATTGAAATTAATAGTGGGTGGAATTCTACACACTGTCCCTTTAAAGGAGCCACTTCGATTGAGGGCGAATCAAATTGGCTGTGTTCATGCCAACAATGGCGTTAAACACCCTTTTTTAAATGTGCCACACTGCACTTGCTTTGACGGGGTTTGCGGAAATACCAAAACTTGGTCTAGTGTGCCTCCACGTAGTTAGACCAACTCCTCACCCTAAACATGCAATGAGAATGGAAAATGGAACCCATTGTTTTGAGCGATATAAAAAGTGTGAAATACCAGTCTTCACTACTTATGTACACCGGCTCAATGGTAGAATGGTCATCTCACAGCCCTGAGGTTGTGGGTTCGATCCCAGGCCATTATGACCTTGTCGAAGTATCCTTGAGCAAGATACTAAACCTGCATGCTCCTGATGCTGCGTCATCGATAGGTGAATGAGTAGCCAAAATGTAAAGCGCTTTGAGGGGTGGAAAATCACTAGATGAGTGAAGTACCATTTACTTCAACATTCTGCAATGTTTATACAATGAAGCACTCTGAGGATGAAACAAAAATTAACCATACATTATTTATTATTAAGAAAAGTTGAATTGCTGTGAGGTGACACACTGCGTGTTACATGTTAACACGAGGTCCATGCACTGAGGGCAAAAACGGAATCTGTGAGGAGTTGAAAGGGTTATTCATTTTAGTATGGCTGAAAGGCAGACTGTCTCTTCTATCGTGGCATTCAGAAGCACACTATAATGCTTTTTGACAGATGAGATGAGCAAACCAAGCATGAAACATTCAGCCAGTCTTGCACTGGCAGCTTTTAACATGTATAAATGTTTGTTCAAATTAAAACAAAACTATATTTAGCCTGTCCCAGCAAGTGTTTGGTTTTATGATCCATGTGATATAAGAACTCACATTTGCATTATTTACACCGCTGCCCAACATTAACCTGTTGAGCCTATTGCCAGGATCACACCATAAGGTCACCAACAAACAAATACAAAACGGAAATGCTAGGCTTTCAAATTATGCAAAAATATAAACGGGGGAAAATATCATTTCATTTTCCATTTGTAAAATAGTGTGTGACTGCAATGTGTATTTTGTTAAATTTTCAAAACATGTTTTTTGTTTTCCTGCACCACCCCCTCCCCAGGCTAAAAAAAAGATCTTTACAATTAAGAATGATAGCTTTCTAGTGTGAATGTGAATGGTTGTCCATAAAAGTGTGTGGCCTGCTTTTGACTGCCAACCAGTCCAGGGTGTCAACTGGGATAGGCACCAACCTAGGGACGAGCAATAAATGAAATGCATGGATGGATGATTGTACGTCGTAAATCAATAACTTAACAATAACATAATCAAAATTTTGTATCATATAGTATATGCCCAATTGTATTTATATGCTCATACTGTTCATTTATATTTCAATAATACTACTAATAGGGAAAGTCTGGAAAGGATGTTGAATATTTCAGGTAGCCCTTAGCAAAGGAGGAGAATAATTCATTTGGATAGTCACTTCCAGGGGAGATGGGCATCAGCAATATAACCCGGCTCATCAGGGAGCATTTCCAGCACAAGACTGCTGACAAAGCTTCCGCCAGAAATAGAGCAAGACTTGCAATTTAGACCCAGTTCAGACCAAAAGATTGCTTCAGCCTAACACCAATAAACTGATATTTTTCAAGCAGATGGCTTATACTTTAAAACATGACTTTTGTTTGATGAATGTAGTTGACTAAGTTTGCAGGATTTTTTTCTTAAATAAAAATTGAAAACTCCCTGTGTAGTATTTATGGTGTGTAAAATATAATAAGAGTTTGTTGTGGCATTGAATATCTTTGAGTTGATAAAAATGCGTATTGATTCCTTAGTAGTCCTACCCTAATTTTATAGCAGCACAAGTGCCATTTATTGATCCGGACCAGCATCTGCTGTAAAAGCATTTGCAGGACCGCTTCTTATTAAGGACCAATGTGTATGATATATGATAGGGGTTGACTTGCAGTTCCTCCATTATATGTCGTAAGATGACCAGGTTGTCTCAGTGAACATATAAAGAGCAGAGGAAGTAGAGATTTTAAATGTATCTCTGTACAGGCCTTTTGAAATTCTGCCAAGAATTATTGCACTTTGGCTAGATCATGAAAATGTCCTGAGTGTATTTATAGTGTATCATTGGACAAACTGTATGTTAGCAAGCGCCGTGGAATTGTCAGGTTCTCCTCGTTATGATATAACATGCAAACGGTGCACTGTGAACATGTCCTAAGCTGCATGTTTCAATTTCAAAGCATCTCACTGTTCATCAACTTCATGTAAAAAGCTGATGCTTTTTGGTCAGCCGTTAACGGCAAGTGAGGTAGCTTTTTTTTAAGCTGCTTCATGAGGAAATGGGGGGGGGGGGGGGGGAATTCGTTTTATGTGGGGGAACACATTGTTTCTCATTTAGCTCAGGTTTCTGTTCAGGTGTTAATATTTTAGTTGTTTTTTTTCAATAGATATTGGGGGTCCATGTCATTGTCTTTCATTGTGAAACATGACATATGCATACTACTATATGGTAGACAATGTATGCAAAATGAAGTAAAACATTTCTAAAAAGGCAATAACGGTGGAAATATTCCCAAAACAGAGAAAATATGAAAACAACACTAGAAATAAAACTACAGAAATTAAAACATTATCCAACCCTGGTACACATATTTGAAATAATGTTCATGTATATACTCATAGTGAAGGCTTGGTGAATTATTTTTGTATTTTCCATGTGACGACTAGCTCTGAAAAAGACAATAGCATTGAAGTGAAATATAATTTTACAAGAATGTGACAGCACAGAAAAGCATCAGCACAGATACATTTCAAGTCAGGACAATAGCACAAATGCATGGTGTCACACAGGCACTGTGAAATCACTCATGGCTTTCTGCCTCACCTCCCGTAGCAGAATATCCTGCATTCTGGCCTGTCTTTGGTACACAGTACGTCTTGTACAATACACATGGCAGGGCTTGCGGCAAGCAACATTTGACAGATACTAAACAAATAACTGCAAACTAACAATGTACAAAACAATGTCATCCCGTATTCGACTTCATCTGCTTTCTTTCCCTCTCGCTACATCTGTTCAACCTGATCTGTATCCCATCCCCTTACCAATAAGCAGCCACAAGAACACTTATTACTACCTTTACCCGCATCCCCAACTTGTGATTTATTCATGGGATTTGTTAAGGCTGCAAGGTCAATATTAACTGGATGCTCCGTTGTGTGTAAATGACTGTTAATTGGGACTGCTCGTTAGAGTTACAGCTCCTTACTGAGATGGCGGTGGAGGAGAAATGTCTGATTTTAAACAAGAATTGCTTCCAGAACATCAACGTATGCATACATTATGATTATAGTCGTGCTGATTGGGAATTGCATTGAGAGAATACATAATCGATTCTGAAAGGTGTGCGTAAATGCAGATGTAAACTACTCAGAATCAACAAATACATTTCAATTTCAAATGTACCCTGTTTATAAATTACGGCTTTACTTTACAGTTGTAAAACGGCTGTGGTGATTAATGTACTGGCGCCTGGTGACGGAAGATCACGTCGTCACGTAAATGGGTGACCGGAGAACTTCAGTGGGAATGATTTTAACTAATTCAAACCCACAAATGTATAAATAAATTTTTAATACTTTGTCCTGCACTCACAAAAACGTATTAAGCCTATATGGGTTTTTTTTGGGTTTTTTTAAATATATTTTTTATGCGAGAGCATGCATAAGGCTTTGATGCAGCTTCTGACCTGAAGAAAGGTGCACGTGGCAACAGGGCTATGTTGCAACAAGCTTTATTTCCCAGTATTTTCAACAGGTTTGTGAATAATGATGACATTTTGCTATATTCTAATGCTAATTGCTGCAAAACGGAAACAGATACAAATATTTAAAAAAAATTCTGATGAAAGAAGAGACTCTAATCTTTCTTTTGGTAGGTTCCATGTTTTTATAGCAATAGAACACAATATTCTGTGGGCCTTGCAACGTCATTTAAAATCCAGGAAAACAGCCGGGAGCGAAGGGGTTTGCTTCAGTGAAAATGGTGGGGAGCAAATGAGTTCATCAGAATGACCCCCCCCCCCCCCTCCCAAAAAAAACCCCAATGAGCTAATGAGAATAGTCTAACAACAGCACATAGCCACAGCTTGCTTTGAAAAGCAGCTAATTGGAAACAAGACACAGGTGCGTCACCAAAGCACCGCCAACTCACCAGAACACTGCAACTGAACAAAAAAACAACAACAACTGAAAACAGAGACATGAGAATGTGTAATTCTGTGTGTTGTTTAATTTGACATTTGACAAGGGTAGGCAAAATCTTCACGATCAATGGGGGAATATAGCGATGAATTAATTTGTCCCAGCGTAATTGAATTGTTTCAATGAAACTTAAATTTGACATGTCAGATGAGTGTTACCATTAGACAGATTAACCCACAGAGCAAATTCATTGCATTTTTATTTTCCAGGAAGTTTCTGGAGCAGTTCTGCTGTGGGTCTTCTGTGAATAGCAAAGGGCATGCGCACCCTGAGGAACAACTCAGCTGCTTCCTATTAAAAACTGAAGCTGGCACCCGAGAGGCAGAGTGAGTTATGATCTATGCCAAGTACATCTGATTGGCTCTAATTAATACTGAATGGTATTTTTCACATACTGGACTTTTTCTGTGTTTTCTCTCCCCCCCACCCCCCATCCTAAATGCATTATTGGTCACTAAAAATCACTCAATTTGTATTCTTCTACCATGGCCACTAAACTAAGGAAGGTCTTATCAAATCAAACTTTATTTGTACAGCACTTTTCATGAAATAAAAAGGCAACTCAAAGTGCTGTACAATCAGAACATCCATTTACAGCAGTCCAATATAAAAAGAAAAACCATCACCCTCCCCCACTACATCCCCATGAGCAAAGCTAAAGGACAATACGATAAAAGGAGCTAAAAACTAAAAGACAGTAAGATTAAAATATTAAAAGAGTAAAAGAGCTTAAATAAAAAAATTTAATAAAATAAAAAATAAAAAGAGTAAAAGAGCTCACTTAAAAGCCAAACTAAAAAGGTGTGTCTTGAGCCTCCTCTTAAAAATATATTGGGATCTCAATCTGACCATACATGACATCGGTTCACACAAACATCAGTGTTGTGTTACATTACGGGTTTATTTTTTCCTTTGGTCAAATACCAGATTGTACAACATTAGGCCATTACATTAGTACATTTCACAGGTTCAACTGCACGTACTTTCAAATTATGTATTATTAAGCATTCTGTATCAAAAGTTGACATTCTAACACAATAGAAATGCAAAATGTTGTTTTTTCTCTGTCTGCAAAGTGACTTGTGGCTCCTTATATGGTCCTGTGTACATTTATGGTGGCGGCAGAGTATTTTCTTTCCTTTCCTTTCCTCTACCTGTCCGTGTTGACTAAGAGACATTGAGGGCAAGACTGAAATAATAATTAGACCATCTTAGTTTGTAACCACTGTTTGTAAACAACCCCTTAAAACATCTTCTAAATATTCAAAATGATCAAATAAGCATATTTTAAGGTACGCTACAGGTCACTTTTTTGTATGATGAATTGAATAATAAACATACATTACTTAACATCGTCAGTGTGTTCTCAAGGTTTGCATCCAAACCAATATTTTTTGCACTGATCTCTGTCTCTCAGTGAAAGCAAACAAGAGCAGTCCTGGGAATCAGCCCTCTTTGAAAAATGGCAAAATATGTAGCCATTAAGGACTTGGGGCTTATCTATTAGCTGGAAACAATCTTTATGACCTTTATGTCCTAGCTAATTTCACACAATGGCCTAACCTTTAAGTCTCTCACACACATGCGGCAAATTAGGAATCTTTTTCACAAAATCATTTTATCCTGGGTACTGACAAAGTAAATAACTTAATTATGTCCCTTATAATAAAAACTGAGACAGTCTCTATCATTTAATTATATCACTGTTGACATGCAAATGAGCTCTTTTCCAGTGAAGAATATTTTAATTTAAACAAATGGTCACACAATTGAAGGATTTACGACATTCATTTTTTACAGGCAACATGTTAATGATCCACAACTGTGCCGTATTGTCATTATAATAGTTTTGCAAAATGTCAAAATACCCTAATTTGGATGATGAATAATCATCATCGTTTTATAAATGAATCAAAGCAAATTGGGGTCTCTCTGGCTATCATACTCACCAAACAGAGCAGATTGTGGTTTGTTTTGGGTGCAATGCGACACATTGCACCTTTCTGTGATAGCAATACATATTGTATAAATAAAGAATTTAAATGACCAATGTTCCAACCCATTCACCAATTTCAAATGCATTATTTGAAATAAACTGTCCTCACTCATCTTGTATTAAAGGGTTAGGGTTTGAAAGACAAGGAAACAAAAAGCAAGACTGTTTCGCTTACAAACTACAAATTGACTTCAAACGCTGTCGTTTGGCTGTTCAGTAACATTAAAATTGTGTGGAACATAAAAAGGAAACGGGTTTGAATGTATTGTAAATAAAAATGATAGCATTACCATCTAGTGCCAAATAGTCTGTGCAGCTTTTACTAAGTTGCCATCAGATTCCGCAAACAACACACAACAACAATTTGCAGCTTTCCTCTGATGAGTTATTTTCTTTGAATTTATGGCATTATCGAGAGTTTCTCAAGCCTGTTTATGCACCGCATTTGTCCTTTTTACTTTTTCCCAACAATCTAGTCATTTGAGACCCCCCCCCCCCACC
The DNA here is from genome assembly GCF_054856555.1 of Leptonotus elevatus. NCBI lineage: Eukaryota > Metazoa > Chordata > Actinopteri > Syngnathiformes > Syngnathidae > Leptonotus > Leptonotus elevatus. Next base: position 34,735,270 of record NC_141239.1, on the reverse strand, counting down.
CGCCTTAAAGCAACAGAATAGAGGCTTAAGGATGAGTATAAACTGAGCCCCTTTTCCTCCACAGCTTCATTTAATTGGACTAATCTGCTCTGTCCTGCCCGTGAGCACAATAAGCCAGTTGTCGACTCTACGAGGGCCCTCACTTCAGATAAGTGAAAGGGGGGGGGGGGGCTGGGGCTAAGAAAACATCCAACACTAGAGCCAGATTTAGCCCTAAACAAGGATGGAGAGGACTTGTGAATTCTATTAAGATGCACAAGAAGACAGTTGCCAAAGTTGTTTAATCACATTTCTGTTGGCCTAATCTTGGCCTGGCAGATGTGTGCTTATAGGTTGAAAAGGATGGGCAAATGATGAGTCATGCGGCAAATCAAGGCAACAGAACATAAACACGGAAAGAGGGAAAACAGAATACTTTCTTCTCGTTTTCCCAACACAAGAAAAAATTGCGTACATGTGACAAGAGGATGAGCTTGTACATTATACGCACCACTCTTTTCGCCAGCTGTCTGGGTGAAATATGTGCACCACTCCAAAGGTTGTGTGGGTTGGTGTTTGATATAGTTGGCCCTAAATTTTGCTGTGGAAACTCACTGTCACCATTGTTATAGTCACTGTCTCTTTGACTTTATCTCTTTTGTCCCTTGGCTTAATTCAGTTGTTATCGTTGGCAACAAAATGAGGTGCATAAATCACACGGCAGACTTTTAGGGGAGGCAACTTATGCAGCAATAACCTGGCATGATGGATACAGAGGTAGGCTCGAAGGAAAGAGAGACCAAGCACTGAGAAAAGCAGTTTAAATCAAAGTCGTCAAACGTATACACATACACACACATATAAACACGCGCACAAACAGACCTGTTATTGATATTGATTTTTTTGGTCTTTGTTAGCATCGTTGCTATTGTGGTAATCCAAAAGTAATTGAAAGCAATCGTGTTACAATATTATAGTACTCTGATT